>NC_081410.1:566940412-567247042 GCF_030272615.1 Cryptomeria japonica
TTACAGAGGATCTTATTAGGATCATTTTGAGCAGAGTCCATGGTGACAAGATGTGCCTAGAGAGGACGCATGATATCACGCCATAGGCAATTCATCTAGTCACTGGTTTCTGCAACACAGGGGAAGTGCAAGCCCTAAGGACAATAAGCAAAATGAAAATGTCAAGGCTCACCGGTTCAGTGAGCGATTCATGAGGCATGACTGTTAACTCCATCAAGGATGATCTGGTTAAGTATGCCTGCATGGTGATAGGCTACCGAACATTCTCTGCTAGCAGAATTAACTCTGTATCTGATGCAGCGGTAAATGCCACTTACTGGATGATTAAAGAGGATGCATTATTTGACCTGTGCACCGGTATGCAGAGGCAACTCTTGTCTAATATGAAGTTGATCAAATAGGATAATGCACTGAGATTCAAGTTCGGACAACTATTGGTTGGGTTGTTCTTCTATTTCCAAGGCTACTTTCCTAGAGTAGGAGATGTCTAGTGGTCTCCTGACCAACAGGTAACCAAGTAGATCAAGGAAAGCATTCAAGCAATCGGAACCGGTTATCCTAATGTACTGAACAAGTATTTTGATGAGTTCAGATGAAAAATGAGTCAAAGGATGAGGATCTCAGGTGACGTCATCAAGAAATATGAAGATGACATCTGTTTCACCATCCTGGTGGACAAATGCTTAATGGAGGCTGTTGAGCCTAGAATGGAAGAAGTGGAGCCAATGGGCTATGAGGTGATGTATGATATGCTGGAAGGGTATGCCTCAACCCTTATTACCTCACCTCTTGATCCTAAGGCAAAGAGGACCGGAACCTATCTGGAAAGGATTGCACGGGTTGAGGAACCCTCTGTTAAGAAAGGAAAAGAACCAGTAGCAAAGAAGGCAAAGGAAGTACCTGTAGCATCGACACTGGCTACTACTACAACTCCAAGAGTGACCAAGCGGTCACCTGCAAATAAGAAACCGGAAGTGGCACCGACAAAAGTCTTTGAAAGAAAAAGGAAAAATAAGTCAAATGAACCAGACTCTAAAGAGACTGAGTTTGAAGAGATACCATAGAAGGCCAGACAGACGAAGAAGATGAAGAAGAATGAACTGGCAGCGTCTGCACTGGTAAATATTGATATCTCCTCATATAAACCTTTGACACATTGTCAAAGAATAATAAAGAATATTAGGAGAAAATTACTTCATGACTTAGTAGATTATTATGATGATTTTAGTGATGAGGAGAAAGAAGAAGTACTATAGGAGATTATTATTTATTTGTGTAAGAATGACTGGCGCCATTAGAGATTAAATCTCAGACACCAGATTCCTTATATAAGGCATTAGATAATAAATGGTGCATTGCCATAGAAAAAGAATAGGAGATTAGGAAGAAAGTCTTTGCACAGTACAAGCCCTAAGGACAATAAGCAAAATGAAAATGTCAAGGCTCACCGGTTCAGTGAGCGATTCATGAGGCATGACTGTTAACTCCATCAAGGATGATCTGGTTAAGTATGCCTGCATGGTGATAGGCTACCGAACATTCTCTGCTAGCAGAATTAACTCTGTATCTGATGCAACGGTAAATGCCACTTACTGGATGATTAAAGAGGATGCATTATTTGACCTGTGCACCGGTATGCAGAGGCAACTCTTGTCTAATATGAAGTTGATCAAATAGGATAATGCACTGAGATTCAAGTTCGGACAACTATTGGTTGGGTTGTTCTTCTATTTCCAAGGCTACTTTCCTAGAGTAGGAGATGTCTAGTGGTCTCCTGACCAACAGGTAACCAAGTAGATCAAGGAAAGCATTCAAGCAATCGGAACCGGTTATCCTAATGTGCTGAACAAGTATTTTGATGAGTTTAGATGAAAAATGAGTCAAAGGATGAGGATCTCAGGTGACATCATCAAGAAATATGAAGATGACATCTGTTTCACCATCCTGGTGGACAAATGCTTAATGGAGGCTGTTGAGCCTAGAATGGAAGAAGTGGAGCCAATGGGCTATGAGGTGATGTATGATATGCTAGAAGGGTATGCCTCAACCCTTATTACCTCACCTCTTGATCCTAAGGCAAAGAGGACCGGAACCTATCTAGAAAGGATTGCACGGGTTGAGGAACCCTCTATTAAGAAAGGAAAAGAACCGGCAGCAAAGAAGGCAAAGGAAGTACCTGTAGCATCGACACTGGCTACTACTACAACTCCAAGAGTGACCAAGCGGTCACCTGCAAATAAGAAACCGGAAGTGGCACCGACAAAAGTCTTTGAAAGAAAAAGGAAAAATAAGTCAAATGAACCAGACTCTAAAGAGACTGAGTTTGAAGAGATACCATAGAAGGCCAGACAGACGAAGAAGATGAAGAAGAATGAACTGGCAGCGTCTGCACTGGTAAATATTGATATCTCCTCATATAAACCTTTGACACATTGTCAAAGAATAATAAAGAATATTAGGAGAAAATTACTTCATGACTTAGTAGATTATTATGATGATTTTAGTGATGAGGAGAAAGAAGAAGCACTATAGGAGATTATTATTTATTTGTGTAAGAATGACTGGCGCCATTAGAGATTAAATCTCAGACACCAGATTCCTTATATAAGGCATTAGATAATAAATGGTGCATTGCCATAGAAAAAGAATAGGAGATTAGGAAGAAAGTCTTTGCACAGTACTTTCTCAACCTCTCAAACTCACAATTATTTGATGTTTTGGACCAAAATAAAGGACTCTTCTTCACAAGGAGAAGAAGACTCTGGCTGTTAGAGGGAAGAGTTGATGATGTTGAAAAAGACACTCATTAGTATATGGATCATGCTATCCATGCTCACAAAGCACGTATGGCCAACTTGCAAGCAGAAAAAGAACCAGTTATATCCAAACCGGATGAAGTTTTTGATGAAGAAGGAAACCTGGTTGAAGAACCAATCGACACTATTGATGTCGATGCCCTAGATGTAGAAGATGTCACTCAGGACATACCTTCTGAGGGAACAGGACAGGTGCAACAGGCCGAACAGGGCAGTGAGCAAGCCGAGGATAGACAGGAAGCGGCTAAGGAATAGATAGAGAAGAAGAAGAGGGATGAAGATGAGAAAAAGCGGAAAGAGGAAGAGAAGAGAAAAGAGGAAGAGGAGAAAAGAATAGATGAAGAGAAAAAGAAGCAAGAAGATGAGAGGAAAAAGAAAGAAGAAGAGGATAAGGAAGAAAAGAAGAAGAAGGAAGAGGAAAAGAAGAAGAAGAAAGAGGAAGATAAAGAAAAGGAAAAGTGGAAGCAAGAAGAAAAGAAGAAGAAGGAAGAGGAAGAGAAAGAAGAGGTGAAGAGGAAGGAAGCTGAGAGGAAAAGGAAAGAAGAGGAAGACAAGGAACAAGAAAAGAAGAAGGAAGTAGAGAAAAAGAAGAAGGAAGAAAAAGACAAGGCAGCGGAGAAAAGCAAAGTGGAGAAAAAGAAAGCAGAAGAGGACAAGGCAACGGAAGCGGTGAAGAGCACATAGATGGAAACTCCGAAGGCAACCAAGAGTCAAGCCAAACCGGCTGATATCACCAGTCCTATCGATCTCCAGTCTGCAAGTGAATCAGAGCTAATGTAGAGCATCAAGGTTGCTCAAGAGCGCCTTGAAATCATTTGAAGGAAAAAGGAGCAAGATATAATTCAAGCGGCTGTAGACACCCTTACCAGTTTGATCCTTGGTACCAATCTTCCCAACACTGAATCATCACTAGCAAAGCTTAAGCTAGTATGTACAGTAATGGATGATCAAGTGCAGAGCCTGGAAGAAGCAGCTGAGGCAAATGTCAAGAAAGAGCATCAAAAGGCTCTTAACATTGCTCTAGTGAAGAAGTTGAATGAACTCCGGTCTGAACTGCTGAAAGACCAAAAGGATATAAGGGACGCTTTGGATGAGGGAAATTTTCTACTAAGCAAAATATGTCAACCCCATCTATTCTATGATGATGTGCTAGCTCAGAATCAAAAGCTTCAAACGGACTTATAGTCTTACTTGAGCACATTTAAGCCACCTTATGATTCCTTTGCAACTTATGGGCAAACCGTTCACCGGTTTCACATCCAGACAGCCAAAATGGAGCAAGAGATCAACACACGGTCTAGAGATTTGCAGGAGCTTCAACTAGTTCTACTCCCACATTTGCAAATTCTTTAGAACTGTTATCTGAACCTAGATGCCTTGACAGTTACACAGGAAATGAGCACAGTTGATGCCATGGAAGAACATGCCTCCCAGATGCAAATAGAGAAAGAAGTGGTCACCTCCCTATTGAGTCCTGGTCTCTATCAATGAAATAATTTTTGGAGGACTATAAATTGGTTTTTGACAAGTATTGTTCCTTGTTGTCATAAACTTTTATTATTTTAATATCAAATGGAAATAGGGTTGTTCAGCGGTACTTTGTCATTGTTGGCAAAGGGGGAGAAGAACTCTATCTATTTTGGAGAAGTATAGGGGAGAAGTATCTGGCTTTAAAATTTTGCTATATGCTTTGATATATGCTATATGCTCTGATATCTCAATGTTTATGCTCTATATGCAAAATTGCTATACATTGTATTGATTAAGGGATAGTGTATATGCTTAGGGGGAGAAATTTTGTTAATGGCATGTTTTTGTTGTAAAACACTTAGATGTCAAAATTTTATTTTCCTAAGTGTTGCCATCAATGCCAAAGGGGGAGACTATTGGCATTTTTTATGTTTATGTTGTGATTGTCATTCATGGACACACACTTGCATTGAGATCCCCTTTATATGTATGAGCTAGAGTCAACCGGTATCTATTCCAACCGGTATGTTGTATTCTAGTCTTTAGACTATTGGTGATTTTGCATAAAGTGTTTCCCGGTCTGAAGTGACATGTCGACCCCAAGTGGTTCATAGATCTCAAGTGGTACAAGGGAGCAAAGCAGCATAACACATTCTTACCAGTCTTCATTTTTGCCAAACCGGCAACCGGTATTTTGTATGAACCGGTAATACTCTGTGTTGAGTTACCAACTAGCATTTTGTGATGAGTTACCACTCCACCGATTGCCTAACGGTGCCGACATACTGACGGTGCTTTTTGTGTCGTGTTACTAAGTATGTCTAGATTCATTAAACCTAAGAAATTGAAATGTAATCCTATTGCACCGACATGAAATCAGATTCCTTCATAAGGACATCATGTCTAGGGCTCTAGGTTGTTGTTGAAAGTTTTTGTTTGTGCTAGGGTTTAAGGTGGGTGATGAGTTGTTGTAAGAGAGATCTTATCAGAGAAGATCAAGTTGTAACTGAGTGAGAGATAGAGAAGACTGAAGTAATGCTGGAATGCATTAGCTATGAGTTATACTGGATCTAACCAAGCAATCCATGCTATCTGATAGATCACACACTTGTTGATTACTCACCTCTTTGACAAGTCTGTAGCCCTTAACCAGGTAGGCTCAGAGTAGCCTTTGTAAAATCCTCTAACAAGGTGGTTCACCTCTATGAATCTAAAATCCTCTAGCAAGGTAGTCCTTGATCGGACTTATCTCCTAACAGAGATTGAGATTCCTAACAGGATCTGTTTTGGTGAAGAACATTGTAAGACCTTAACCAGTCTGGTTTCTATTCTGCAGATAGTGACTTGTGAGTTCCATCTCACCGTGGTTTTTCCCATTTGGATTTCCACGTCAAATATCTTGTGTTATGGTTGTATTGCTTTTGTGGGTGAATTCTTTATTTGCATTTTGGTTTGCTTGTGTGATAACCGGTCTGTCTATTAAGTTGTCTTACCGATTTATCTTTAGACTGTTTAAGTGTTTAAGTGTAGTGTTTTTCGGTATACTAATTCACCCCCACCTCTTACTATTCATGAAATCCTTCCATGGTCATTCTAGGGCAATCAAACCTAGAATGTTTTCCCAATTTTATGGTGGTAACTTGAAATTTTCTTATTGTAATGCTTTGCAGGTATTTATCTATTATTGGTTTTATAACATGCAATTATTTCTCCCCCTCTACACTAAGATGAGTGGTAAATTTAAACTTGGGCTTTCTTCCTTTCCTTGCTACCTAATGGGCTCTTAATAAACTATTTAAGTCTAAGGAAACCAATTCTACTTTAGTCTCAGGTTGCATTTGATGTTGTATCTAGTCTAGTACTTGTTTTGGCTCTATTATTTCTATTTTTTACCAATTGACATCTCTTTATTTATTATTCTCATTTACTTATTATGCTTGATCTTTGAACAATGCCTTAGCCTCATTAGCTAACATTTGATCATGGTTGTAGATTTCTTCTACATCTTTTTCTATCCTCACCATTTCAGATACATACTCTCCTATTCCAAGAAGCTGGTTAGGTTGAAATTTTCTTGTCACTAACTTTTCTAGCCCTATGGCTTCTTCCATTCCACTTCCCTCACTATTTCCACCTTCTTTTTAAGGAGGATCTCCCTAGTTTAGCCCATCTTTTCCTCCTTCAGGCAAGATTTATTTCACCTCCATTTGACTCTTGCCAAGAGTAATCAATGGTTCCTCTTCCTTATATTCAATTAACTCCATAGATTCATTTTGACCATTTTCTTCTTATTTTTCTTCAATATTAGCATTGTTTTCCTCATCTTCCTACCCCTAAACTATTGTTGGTGAAGTTGGTGACTTTTTTTTCTTTTTGATCCTACGTTCACTTTAGTATTTGTCTCAATCTCAACATCTATGATTCTATTGTCTTGGTGTCCATGAAAACTCCTTTCTCAACATGTATGATCTCATCCAGGAATAATCTTCACATTTTTTTTAAATGATGCACTATCACTCACACATATTAACGTATTTCTGGGGCTTTCCCTTTTTTTGGTTGTTATATGTTTCCTCTTTTTCTTGTACTATATATTTTGAAATCACCTAATTCATTTCTTGATATAATTTGAGAATATTTGGGTAATTGTTTCCTTTATTTTAAGGGGAATCATTCCCATTATATTTTACTCATCGCATTGATCATAGATGGAATCAAATCAAACAAGCTTCCTATAGGCTATGCCACTAATATTGATATGGCTCTCATCACCTACATAGCTTTTATAGTCATCAATTTGATAAGAGGTTGTCTAGAAGTGGATGCTTGTCTAATATAAGTTTGAATAGCCCGATCTTGTGGGTCTACTATTTTTCTTCTAGCCATTTGATTCAAGTTTGGGTCAATTGTAATTACCAAGCTTAATTTGTACAGACAAACTAAAGTATAGGTAACCTTTCTAGCCCCATTTTATAATAGTTGTGTATGTATTCACCTCTCATAATTAGAGAAACATGGAACCCACTATATACTTAATCCTACCAACCAACATTGTAAAATAGATATTTGAAAGATATATATGTAAAAGGGATCATATATAAGAAAATATAACATAAAATAATAGAAATATTTTAAAATAGCCTCCAAGCCTACATATTACTAATGTTATGTCCTTGGGCACTAAAATGTGTATAGAATAAACCTAAAAGTAATTTTAATGTCATATAGAGATTCACCCTACCATGAATATATATGTAATATTGAATAAATAAATAAGTACATAATTTAAAATAGGTACCCAATAAGGTCGATAAAAGGGAAAAAAAAACAACTAAAAAATAAAATAAAATATTTAACTTGTATGTTCTACATTAAGGTCAAATATACAATCAAAATCCTTAAATTTTCAACATAGGATTCTAAAACATAAATTATTTTAATTTCTTATGCAATAGAGACAATACATATACCTAAATAAAAAAGAATGTGAGCCACTTGGCAACACAACAAAATTAGAAATATGCTAGACAGAGTATTGAAGATAAAATTACCATTGTTGCAAATCGAGGTCCTAGTTATAGACATAGAATATCTTACACCACATTATTGTGCTAAAGAAAGGAACATAATGGTAAACATGATAGTTTATGGGATAAAGTGATAAGATTCAACCTTCATTAATCAACCAAAGTGGTGTGACTTTTCATATACCACTTCCCTATAAATTTTAGGTGCCAAATATAATTCTACAAATAAGATGAAACACAACACCATATAGATCACCTACTCAACACCTCATTATATATAAGTGAATAAACCTATAGGATGAAGTTTGTGTTGTTTTTTACATATTTTAATGAGTAGATTATCTTTAAATTGTCACACTTAGTAGAATACATTATAAAAATAATATATGCTAGTGGCGAACATAGAAACAAATCTTGGTTCACCTCCCTTCATGTTGTTTAAATGTTATATGTTCTGAATAATTTATGTGCAGAAGAAAATAATGTTGCATGAACTTTGATGAATATGATAGTGATTTTAAATAAAAATATTATTTATGGCATCCAGTTATAACAAACCCAAAATGTGTTTAAGTAAATTAGGGTTAACACATGTTTATTGTTCCAAAAGTCTAGATAAATTAGATAAGATATCCATGTGTCGCATCTTTAATGAATACGCTAACAAGAAAAGTCCTCAGGTATATTTGTGGTGTCAGGAAAAGCATTATCATTCTACAAATAAAATAAATTATTTCATCCTATGACACCAACCACATGTGAGGGACCAAACTTTCATTGTAATTGACTCTATAAAAAAATTGGTACATTATAGGCATACATTATGATTGGAAATAAAATCAGATTTCCCCAATTATATCATATAATTCTTCTACATCCATTACCTTAAACTTGACAATTTTTATTTTCAATTACAATCATTAATCGACATAATTATTCTATCATATTATTTTATATCCTCTATCATTACAATAATATTGTATAAGTTAATTATTCAGTCAACAAATCTAATAAATAAAACTAGATAGACTCCCAAATGTCTTGGGTAGGGAATGCTAATATTGATGCGTAAAGCATAAGTAGCATTTAGTAAATTAAATCTTTAGTGGTGTGAGGGTAAAAGTACAAAGCTGTGTCACAATTTTTATAAAGGGAATGGTCAATGCTAATTCAATTTTCTAAAGTATATCGATAGAAAGTTAAATTTTCCACATAGGATTTTAAAACATAAATTATTTCTATTTCTTATGCAATGGAGACAATACATATACCTAAATAAAAAAGAATGTGAGCCAAGTTAACACAACAAAATTAGAAATATTCTAGACATAGTATTGAAGGTAAAATTACCATTGTTGCAAATCGAGGTCCTAATTATAGACATAGAATATCTTACACCACATTATTGTACTAAAGGAAGGAACATAATGGTAAATATGACACTTTGTGGGATAAAGTGATAAGATTCAACCTTCAGTAATCAACCAAAGTGGCATGACTTTTCATTTAGCACTTCCCTATAAAATTTAGGTGCCAAAGATAATTCTACAAATAAGATGAAAGACAACCCCATATAGATCACCTACCCAACACCTCATTACATATAAGTGAATAAATCTATAGGATGAAGATTGCATTGATTTTTAAATATTTTAATGAGTAGATCATCTTTACATTGTCACAAATTGTAGAATACATTATAAAAACAATATATGTCAGTGGGCGACTTAGAAACAAATGTTGGTTCACCTCCCTTCATATTGTTTAAAGTTTATATGTCGCAAATAATTTGTGGGCAGAAGAAAATCATGTTGGATGAACTTTGATGAATATGAGAGTAATTTTAAATAAAAAAATTATTTATGACATCCACTTATGAGAAACCCAAAACGTGTTTAAGTAAATTAGGATTAACACATGTTTATTGCTCCAAAAGTCTAGATAAATTAGATAAGATATCCATGTGTTGCATCTTTAGTGAATACATTAAAAAAAAAAGTCCTCATGTATATTTTTGGTGTCAAGAAAAGCATTATAATTCTACAAATGAAATAAATTATGTCATCCTATGACACCAACCACATATGAGGGACCAAACTTACATTGGAATTGACTCTATATAAAATTTGGTACATCATAGGCATACATTATGATTGGAAATAAAATCAGATTTCCCCAATTATATTATATAATTCTTCTACATCCATTACCTTAAACTTGACAGTTTTTATTTTCAATTACAATCATTAATCAACATAATTATTCTATCAAATTATTTAATATCTTCTATCATTACAATAATCTTGTATAAGTTAGTTATTGAGTCAACAAATCTAATAAATAAAATTAGATAGACTCCCAAATGTCTTGGGTAGGGAATGCTAATATTAATGCCTAAATCATAAGTAGCATTTAGTAAACAAAATCTTTAGTGGTGCCAGGGTAAAAGTACAAAGCCGTGTCACACTTTTATAAAGGGAATGGTCAATGCTAATTCAATTTTTTAAAGTAAATCAATAGAAACTTAAATATATGTTATGAATTTTGAAATGATGTAAACTAATAAAATTTCTAATTCTTTTGTCTATTTTATGTTTCTAATTTTAATAAAAAATTTAAAAATTGTTTGAATGTAGTTTTTATAAAGTAAACACTATAATTTAGTTGCTGATAAAATGTTGAAATTTAAGTTACACAAGCCGTCACACTTTAATTAGTAAATTTTACTTTTTCTCATCAAGTTTTTTTTGTATATTGATAACTCGAAGCTTTAGTGCATGGATATATTTTTTACTATTTTTTATAAATATATATTTTTCAATAAATTTGAAAAGTTGCGTGTGCTGAAATATAACTCTTTCCAATTACCACCATATTTTTTCTTAATTATTTATCCAAATTAGAAAAGAATTATATCATCTTGAGATAGATTCCTTTCTCTACTGCACCATATTTTAAAAAAAAAATTTAATTAAATTTTAGTATTTTTTCTTGACAAGATAATCAACCTTATATTTTAGTGCTAATGACCTGCTTTCAATAAAAATAAAATATAAATTATTAAAGCTAATTAAAATATTAAAAGACATATATTTTGGAAAATTCATTGATAGATCTATAAAAGGGTATTTTTTACATTTATAAAAAAATATTATTTATAAGAGTAGGAGTTGTTGAAACACTGAGTTTTTTAATTTGTTATTTTTTTTAGCAATTGGCTTCAAACTGGTATAAAATATACATTTAGTAGACACTTCCTATTGGAAAATTTGTGGTCCATATGTCTTAGCTATAATGAATCTATATAGACGAGAGGTTTGACTATAATTAATTTTTAGTTAGAATTACTTAAATTTACTTGTGCTAATAAGTTAGCCTGAAATGTGACACGGTTTTCTGCTTTTACCTGCCATAATATTTTTGTAAAACCTTTCCCTTTTGAATGTAATTGAAAATCCTTATAGGGTTCTAGGAATTTTGAAGAAAAAAAACTTAAATTGGTTTTATACTCTTTTATTGAAAATGCCACCATATGTGATGCAAAATAGCCTATGTGACTTGAGCTTAATTATTAATTATGGACAAATAAAATAATATTATACCATCCTCTTTTATATATGTAAAAAATATTTAAAAATTCACATGCGCCTATGATAACTTCAGATTTCAAAATATTAAAATCAATTTTTACAATATGATTTATAAAATACCCATACTTTTACCATGAACGTCTTGTTTCTCAAATAGAATTTAGGCTCTCAAATGATATATCATGTCACTAGTGACTAATAATTTACCTTTCCAAGTGAACACATGTGAATATAAAATTAAACTTGTACAACCAACAAACAATTACTTTTAATATATGAACATATGTCTAGGATCAACATAAAAAATCACAACAAGATTATGCATGACATATAGGAAACAACACATAAATAAAGAAATATAACAAGACTATCTACATAGGAATAATATTTTTAGAAGGGACAAAAAACATATAACGATGAATAATAAAAACACCTAAAGCAATGCAAAATGACAATTGTGTTGGCCAAAAATTCAATTGTAGTGATAAAATTTTGCGTGGAGTTGCAATTCTACATCCGTCCACGAGACATGTAGCCTACTAAATGTTGTGACATATTGATTTGAATCATCTCAAGTTATCTAGGAATAAATTAATTAGAATAGGCACTTGATTGATATAAGTTGATTATAGATACTACAAATAAAATTAAGATAAAGATTTTACTTTATATTTAAAAGTAAATATAAGATGTAAATTAAAAGGTATAGATTCAGTGTTTTTGATTGAAGACTAACATGTGGTAACCTCAATGTTCTTATTCATTGGTTCTAATAGCTTTCCAAAGGCATAATGGTGATATGTAAAATTAATGGAAATAAGCCACACCAAAACAAATGATGAACTAATTAGAAAGGATCTAGTAGGTTAGTTGGTAAAGCACTCTAGTAGCAAATAGAATGTCCTAGTTTCAATTCCTACCTTGTCTATATATGCCATATTTCAACATATGGTATCAAAGATAGACTAGAAGCCTTAAACACCTATAATGTTTCTTAAGTAGGTGCTAGAAGTAAGCCACTTCCAAATTGATAATTGCCTATCTATAAAGGGACCTATAGTTTAGTTGGTGGAGAACTCCAATATAAAAAGGAAGGTCCTAGGTTTGAGTGCTAGTCAGCCAAAAGGGGGCAATAGCTTTGTTCATAGAGTATTCTAGTAAGAAATGGAAGGTCCTTGGTTCAATTCCTAGCTAGTCCATATGATCTATACAATTAGGATCTAATCTAGGACCTTCCATTTATTGCTAGAGTGCTCTAGCCAATTGAGCTACTAGCCCTTTTGTAGCCATTCTATTATTAATATCGGTGGATCTTATTTCCAGAACCCCCTTTAAGCCACACTATAGGTGCATGGAGTTTCTAGCCTAATTCTAATACCACATGTTGAGCTATAATTCATATACATGTGCTAAGAAATGAATATAGCACCTTACAAGTGTTATTAGTGTTTTAACAACTGAACTTTTGGGCAATCCACCATCAGTGTAACTGTGGTTTATTTTCAACTCTCTTAAGAAACACTAGATGCTTGGACCCCTAGCCTACTTTTGATATCAAATTTCAAAATTCAAATTACATAAACAAACTAGAACTCAAAATCTTCTAATTTTTATTAGAGGGTTCAACGAATTAAATTACCAAACCACTTTGTGGCCAGCCCATCGTCTGTCAGGCCATGACTTATTTTCAACAAAAATGAATGATGTGTGTAATTATTGTATTAGAGGATAAAGCCCTGTTCGGTAGTTAACTTCGTGCAGCTTTACTTTAGCGATTGCATAATATTTGTGCTATCTAAGTGACCATCGAACTCTCGATTGCTAATCGTCACTTCGTCTAGATTTTCTTTTCTATTTTATCTTCAATCTCAACTCTCACGTTGTCAAACTCAACAGCTAGGAGGACATGGAATTCGTATGCCACCCTAATTTGACTGGTTTGTGGTGGACATTCAACGTTGAAGTTTTAGAGTGGTTGTTATACTTAACGGGACATTTACTTGGATTGAGAAAGCCCACAGCAAGCAAGCACTGTTACTAAATTAAGCCCATTCATTATATCCTGTTTTCTTATATTGCAGATTCTTCTTGTTATTAATGTCACTTGAAAAGTACTTCGTACAAGATTCTCTGTACAAGAGTCAAACATTAATAGCCGCTTTGTAAAGTCTTGAAGCCTAGAAGCCTAAGAAGTCGATATCGTTCTTTTCACGTCTCCTAAAATTGTGATCAATGCAAATCCAATGCACTCACCATCAAGCCGTTCAACAATACTTTTATCATCCCTTTCAAAGTAGTTTGCTTTCCCACTTGATGTAGATCGATAATCTGATAATCTGAGAGGTTGACTTAGTTCTCGGAGTAAATCCTAAAAGCTTAGCAAGACAGGGAGAAGAAGGGCAAGCTTGAACCAAATTGGCTTGGTCCTTATATTATCACAGGAGTCTATGGATTAGGTGCATATCAACTCTCGACACTAGATAGAGAATATTTGGAGGATCCTATCAACAACATTCACCTTCGCAGGTTTTACACATAGTTTCTTTGAATGTCCCATTGTCAAAAATACAAAAAATACAAAAAATACATATCAAAAACACAAAAAAATTGAATAATCGAAAAAAGTAATGAGAAACAAATTCGTCCTATGGTGAGAAACACTTCGGTGCCATCCTGGGAAGTACCATAGTGAAAATAGGGTTAACGATTCCATGTGTAGAGATATTGCTGCTCCATCCTTTAGGATTCAATCTCATCCTTTCATTGGGTACACACTCACATTCTACTCCATAGTAAATTTACCCATTCTCATCATTGCTTGCTATTGATCTATCTTAGATTGGTTAGCCATTTATAATAAACCTCCCTTTTCACCCTTTCCTTCCATAATAAAATATGTCCAATCTACAACTGGGGCAAAATCCTAAATCTAGTGATGGAAGTGGTACCCCGAGCATCGCATGTTTTGAGGAACATCCTCTTTTCTTCCTCCTTTTTGCACACAATCCACAATAAAAGTCATTTGCATCACGAATACACAATAAAAGTTTTGTTCTTCTTCACAATAAGTACCAATTTCATGGATTCAGTCAGTTTTAGATGAAACACAAGCAACAATAGGTTTTCAACAAATCAGATCTTTCAGTAGACTTTGGCAAAACCATGGTTTTCAGTAGAATCTATCCTTTATCATGATGACAACATTGTGACCAAATCAAACATGTTAACATATGTTACAAGAAACATAAATAACTTGATGATTTCATTGTGTGTTGGTATCAAGTCTTGGTTTTCTTTTGATTCATCTTTTACACTGACATGTCTTTTAGCTTTTCTAGGATTTATTTGACTAGAAATTTTATCTCCAAGTTGTCTTTGAGTAGAAAGGTGAGGATGGGATATGTTCACCTATTGTTTTGTTGTCTGTGGATTGTCTCTTAGTAATGCTATGTCTTGTCCAAGGATATGAGGACATTGTGAGTCTAGTATGAACTGGGGCATTCCTTGTTTGTGATTGTCTGATCTTCGTGCAAATGGGTATAATTATTTTTTCGGTCGAACCTATACCTAGATTGTCATAACCTATTTTCCATAATAAAGCTCAATGATGATAAAGCACAAGAAGCTCTTTTCACTTCCATATCCTCTATCTTCCATCCTCTTTCTTGATTGACCTCCATCATCCTTTCATGAGTCTATGTAGCTCCTTATCACGTGACTGAGTATAATAACATGCCGAAAAGATCTGCATTTCATATAGCTTTCACCTACATTGTTACATGTTAGCATAACATACACATGCATATATAAATCATCATAGCATCACATCCTGCATATATCATTGATTGTCATTTGTATTCTCATAATAAAATATTAAAAGACCAAAAACAAAATAGAATATCTTTCATTCCCTCATGTAAATAAGTCATCATTATACATCAATTTGCATTTTATATTCGCACCATGCATAACATACATATTAAATATAAAATAACAAAAATATATAGAATTTCATCATTTACAGATTTGAATCATTACAACAACATAACAAAAATGTAACATGCATCACCATATAGAATCATAAGCATCATATTACATCATATAGAAACATCACATAGGAACATAGGCATATAGTTACCGCAAGGAATGGATCAACTCATATTTCATCATATGGCTAAAAAATCACCCTTAGGTGTCTATATCATCATACAAAAACTGATGCAAAATGGATTCTAGAGAGCTATGATGAAGACCCTCCCTCGAGGCCTATAGGTCTCTAAGGAATCTGAGCTCCCAAATATCCAACCCCTTGATCACCTTGTATGTCCCCTCCTCCCCCTAGTGGTGCGAGTGGACCCATGACCCCACCACTAGATTCTCCCCTCCTGTCTCTCCCAGTAGTAGTAGACCGAGCATCTCTCTGATAGGTCCATGCCCATAGCTCTAGCAGTTATGATTCATAGTAGAGGTTTCTCTAGTAGGATATCTCATTGCCTACATAGAGGCAAAAAAGGAAAAATGGATGTTGTATCACCTGTAGTTTTTTCCCTTGCAACTCATAGGGTCTCCTCCATGGCTATATATCTCTGTATAGCTTGGTCCCTCTCCCTCTACATCTCAGCCAACTAACGACTCAATCGAGTCATGTATCTCTCGAGATCCTCGATCTCATTTTCCTATATTGTTGTAATCTCTTGCAATGATAGCAACTCATCCTCCTCATCTCCATCCTGGGGCACCCTCCTACTCACCCTTCTCAGGTGCATCATGTGCCTATCTATGTCCCTGTAGCTATATCAGTCTCCCTAGTACTTATACTTGTCTTTATCACTCCCTCTATGTTGGCACCTATCCTCCAACCTGTAGGAGTTCTCCTCCTCCTCCTCTAGGTGGCCTCAGTGGTATGTCCCCCTGTCCTACTTGTACTACCTCTCGTCTTGCTACCCTCTCTCCTACATCTCTAGGTCCACCCCTCCCTCTCCCCATCCTCCATGTTTCTCCTCTTCTCCATCTCCTCTATCTCCCCCCACCTCTTTCCTCATCATCATTATCATTCTCATCCTCTACAATGATCGACTCCTCTAGATCTATCAACCTTAGAAAAAGATGTGCTGCAAAGTACATAGTGTACTCCTTGTCCATGCCATCAACTATCACATTTGGAAATAAGTCCCAAGGAATCAATACCATCTGCTCAAATTGTGTCACTATAGAATCATATGATAAAATCAGTCCCCACTAAGACCACTCTCACATTGTCCATGCGAACTCTCCTAATCCTCGAGGCATCCTCTCCTGCCTCCCAAACTGCCTACATACCCTTTCAATCAAGTTCCTATCTAATATGGCCAATTCAATATCTACTCCCTAAGCAAAACAACATCTCTATCACATCCTCTTCCTAGCCCTCACAATCCAAATAAGGTCTCCATATCACACTATCTATATCATCAATCACTCATCTCTAGTAATCTAGCTTCCCTATCCATGGATTGGAATTGACCATACTATACAAGTAGACATAAGGTTGTTTGTTCCCTCTGCTTCTAAAGTGGACCAACTTAGTCACTACAATGTGCTCATATGCCCACACCTATAGAAATGTCATCCCGCAACCCAACCCACAGCCATCGAGGTACTCAAATTAATGCAGCTCATGGTATAGATGTCCTATAATGCATGGATCCCGTGAAAACCTCTTATGCGCTGTCACTAGGATCTCTAATGTCCTCCCCCATCTACTGGCTAACCCTCGTGTCACTCTATCTGGGCTTAAGTAACCACTGATGACCCCTCCAACCATTGTTGGTAATTTGCATCTGTTGCTAGTTATCACCTCCCATCTCACGTGCCCTAGTCTCATCTCCAAATCCAGGTCTTCAAAACCTTGTCTCAATGCATCCTTGTCTTCTTCTCCATCATATACTATGAGATCCCCATGGATCAGAATTTGTAGTATTCTTTACTTATCCTCCAATGTAATTAACATCTCACCAATTAGCAAATGAAATTAATAGGTCTCAGAGTGCCACCTCTCTACTAAAGAAGTCAATAACCCATTGTTCATCCAGATCTCTGGTAAGTACATGATATATCTCAAGCCCATATCCTTAATTGTTTCATGCTCGTCAAAGGTCAACTCTATGTGCAATCTTTGTGTTACAAGGAATCTCTCCCATGACTCAATCTAGGGTAAGTGCTCCTACATCCAATCAAATCAATCATATCAATCCTAGTGGTACTCATGTTCATCACATAGTGCTACTTCTATCTTAGTGCTTACGTTTATCACAAGGTCCTACATCGTACCCTAGTGTATATGTTTATCACATTGCACTCGATCCTTGTTTTGGTAGAGCACTCATGAGATTTTATCAATTTGATGACTTATCCTAGACTTAGCTTAGCAAAACTACTTATTTTAGGGAACTTGTTGAGTGAATCCACTCAATAGTTTCTCTAATTGGCAAAGTATATTTATTATAAAATTCTCAATTCTATCCTATCCTTCAGTTTGTCTCCCTAGGGCACCTGTTTCAGTGAATCCTCTCAATAGTTTATCCAATCGATAATATATGTTTATCATAGAATTGTTGATTCTAGCCTGAGTAAATATAGACATGTTTTTTCTACATAGGCATGGTTTTAGTATTCATAAACATGATTTCGTTCCCTTCATGTGCATGTTTATCATAGATGAGAAGCTACTTTACCTAGATGCAGTTATTTATCCTAGATGTAGTTGTTTATCACAAACATGCCTGACAAACCTAGACATGCTTGTTAAACACAAACGCGATAATTTTACTACCTAGACATGATCATTTGCATAGACGCGACCATGCTATTCATAGACATGTATGTCCTACACAAATGCATCAAAACCTAACCTAGATGTGTTCAAGCAACTTTTTACCAATTTTGCATTTTTTCATTTCTAGTCTAAAGTACAATAAATGAAGCAATAAATGTATAAACGTACAATGTATATTTGAGGTACTCACTAGATCACCCATGTTTTTTGGCCTCGGGAACTATCTGACCTGGTCAAATCTATGAATCCTATCCTTTACTACTGACTTCTCTGATTGCTCTCTAAGCTCTGTATGCACTCTGATCTCTTAAGTGTGTGGATGGAAATGAGGATGTTTTCTTTGTGGCTTGTACATATAGGCTGCTTAGCCCTACTCTCCTATGTCGATCTTTTCTCCCTACACCAATCTCTATTTTTTCAATTCTTCATAGTCTTTCTCTCTTATCAAGAATTTGTCAGCAACCCCTTTCAGTCTATCCATCCAATCTCTTGATGGTGCATATCATTCCCATCTCGGGGTAACTTTTTATCAGTTTATCTTATCTTCTTTAAGCCAACATGACAAGATGCATTGTCTTAAAGAGGGGCAAAATGTAGACACCTAAAATTATCCTTCTTAATTAAATAAATAATTTATTTATTTAATTACTTTATCCTAAACCTTCTATTATTTAAATAAATCTTTATTTTTTTAGTTAATTCATTTATCTTCTTCTAAGCCTTTTCAAATTTAAATAAATACTTGTATTTATTTAAATAATACTTTTCCTAAATAAAATAAATACTTTTATTTATTTAACTTATCCCACTTCCTATCTTAATTATATAAATCTTTATTTATTTAATTAATTCATTAGCCTTTTCTACCCATGACACACTTCATTCATCTCTTAATTCCTACACCACCTACCCTCTCATTATTTTCTTATTTTCTCTACCTACTCTTTAATCCTAGGCGACCATTTATCTTTACACCTCTTAACTGTATCGCTCCATTTCCGACAATGTTCTCTATATAAGAGGACACCCTCTTCCTTTCCCACCCTAATCATCTAATCAAGCCTTCTTGTGATATAGCTATCAACCACAATCTGTTCTTTATTGAGCTCTTGTGCATACATAAAATATGAGAGAAAATATATCAAACAAGATCAATGGAGATAGGAGACTCTTTTGGTGCATTTTCGAGGGTTATCGATGGCGTCATGTATGTGAAGATGCAGGGCATATATTCACTGCACCTTCGATGATTTAAGCACTGAGGAAATCAAGGGTATGTATCAATCTATGATACTAGGCAGCTCTGAAATAATCAGGCCAGAATATCAAATCATTGAAAACCTAGGGTTAACCGGAATCCTGTATATATCTGAATTTATGGAGGAAATGATCAAATATGTTCTGAGGATTGTCCATGATAAATTCATCTGGCTGGACTGGCCTCACATTATCACCAAAGAAGCAAGTCAAGAGGTCACCAGCTTACATAAAGTTGGGTACGATCCAAGGAAGAAGATCTCCAACACTCAGGTTGAAAAGATCACCGACGCAACCCATGATGGAAGATCAATGAGGATCAGCACCATCAAAGATACAAATGTAAAATTTTCTTGCATGATCATCAGCTACAAGGTAACACAATCATGTCAATTGAACTCTATTGCCAGTTCATGTATCCATGTTGCATATCAGATGATAAATAATGATGGTAAATATGATTTATGTGAATGGATAAGAAATAAATTGATGATAAATGTTAGCAAAATCAAAGGTTTCAAGAAAGGGACATTTCGGTTTGGAAATCTTATTGTCTGCTTAATGTTATATTTCATGAATGAGCTACTAGGTTTGGGAAAGAAACGTTAGGCTCATGACATACCAGTAGGCATGCAGATTAGAGATGCAATCATCAGTCTTGGCAGCAATAGGGATGAGAATCTATGGGGCTTCTTCAAAACTTTCCATAATAATATGAGAATGAGGGAGAGGATCTCCAAATACATTATGGAGAAATACTCCATTGAAATACGCTTCATGGTAAAAACCGATGAAACCCTCATGGAAGTAGTGGAACCAAGGATAATTTGGGTCACCGAACTAGGCTATGAGGTTGACGATAGCATCTTTGAACTTTGTGCTAAAATGCTTCTTGATGCTCCTTTGGATGACAAGGCTTAACATTTTGGCACTATGGAGGTGAAGGCTATTGAATTCAAAATTGGCTTCAATAAGAAAAGAAGATAAAAGAAAATAGACAAAATTTCTGTCTTCGTTCAAAATGTGATTCACAAGATAGATACAAAACTAGGTTCTGGATCTAAACTGGTAGATCAACTAGCAAAGGTAACTGCAACAACTGTAGTGAAAATTTCTCTTGCGGTAAAGAGGCCAACAACTTTCATTTCTCCTATCACTTTTGATTTTGAAATAGAGGATAATCAACCTCTTGTGGTAAGGTTACAAAGGAATAAATCGGACAAGCCTCTGGTAGAGGAGAAAAAGGTGGATCCAAGGAGGAAGCTAGTAAGAAAAGTAACAACTGCACCCACACTTGTGGCAAGGAAACCTACTCAGAAGAGGAAGCCATCTCCATCCGCTCCTGCAACCCCCAACAAGAAGAAGAAAAAGAGCGATGAAACAAATGAATCTGGTAATATTACCATCATCCCCCCAATGACTTGTGCAAAATTGATTGATGAGGTAACCCAAGATGGTATTTTGAAGAATGTGTCAAACTTCTATGAACATTTAAATGCTAATGAGAAAAATGAAATGGAAGAAGCAATTTTGTTATATTTAGATATATATAAGAAGGCTTTGGAAGAAATTTTGAGGGAAAATCCTTTATCTCTGTATAATAAATTGGATGCAAGAAGATTAGATGCAGTTAAGAGAGACAAAGAAATTAGAGAAGTTGAACTTTTGAATATGTGTGGTTCTATAAACAATGAGGAAATGAAAAGATGTATAGAAGTTGTCAATAGAACAATTTTTAGCTCAAACCCCAGCAAATAAGTTTAACGATTGGTAGAGTCAATGAAATAATAAGTGAGACCAAAGAAGGTTGGGCAAAATTATTCCAAAATAATCTTGATTTTGTTACTTCTCAAGAAGAATTTGCTAGGGCAACAACTCCCACCATTCCAGATAGATCTAAAGGGAAAGGAATTATGGGAAGTTTGGATCAAATTTTGAATGAACCAGTAATTAACAAGAGTGTACAGACTTCACTGGCGGATAAACCTAAAATTGATGAGAGTGTACAAACTAAACTGGCAAAGACAACATTTGTATAGTCTGAGCAAGGTAAAGTAGATAATGTACAGGATACAGATAATATTGTGGATAATGATCCACTGACAGTGACAGATACTACACCAAGTGGTGAAGCCACTAGTTTAAAAGAGGATGAGATAAGGGATACACCAATAAAGGAGAAGAATGAAAAGGAAAAGGAGACTGAACCGATAAGTGATTCATCAGTAAAAATTTTGACAATTGACACTTCTCAAGTTGAGATGAAATCCATGATAGAGATGAGTCCCACAGAACTAATGATGATGGCGGCTCAAAAGTTAATGAAGGAGGGATCTACAGACAAAGCAATAATAGATCAGTTAATAACAATTTTGCACAGATTGATTCCTAAGTGTATGATTGAAAATGAAGCAAGAACTTCCGACAAGCTTAAGGTACTGATAGAGAACATTTCTAAAAACTTTCAATCATTACAACACATTTCCGATCGGCAAGCACTTGAAATATTTGCTTTGGCTAAGAGAAATGCTTTTGATCAAATCATTAGACAGAAAAGAGGAAGATTGGAGATAAACTTATACTTATTAAAAATTCTTTAAAACAATGCACTATCATCTAAAGGGTCTATTTTAATATAGAGATTCTTACAACATATGTAGATAAGAAAATAAAGGAGTTCCAAGAAAGGATGGCTAATATTTTTTAATTCTTTTGATGGGCTAACTTCACTTACAATGTCCATTGATGGAAAAAAATTTACCTTGGAGAGCAAAATTTCTCTTATGAAAAGGAAAGAGACAATATTATTTGGAGAGCAAGGAGTCTCAAAGGTTTGGTGAGTCCAAAATTGGATTCACTTGGTGTACATAAGAGGGAATGCATGGATATAATTGCAAAGCCCACATCGACAGATGTTACTGAGAAAGAAACACGTGCACATTTACTAAGTGGACTTATATCCATATCTGAAACATTCAAAACTGGTTGGGATACCTACATAGAGTTAATTGAAAAATCTTATCTAGAAATCTTGAAATTGGTCAAGCTCTGGTAAAGTAATCTGTAATTATTCATTCTTTTGCACAAATTTCTAACAATTATTTCAATTCTCTCATCAGTCTTTGGCATTGATGCCAAAGGGAGAGCATATGTATGTGAAAGATAAAGTATGTATATAATCCTAAGGGGAGGATATGAGATAGAGACTATAAATGCAATCATAGTCAATCAGATCGAGGGGAGCATACTTCAGTTCATGTTTAATTTTCAGTTGAACCGACAGGGAATCCATTTTTCACATTTGTGTTCCCATCAATGCCAAAGGGGGAGATTGTTGGCAATTGACATTCATTGGATTCATATGTTGTCATTGATGGAAACAAGATTATTATGAAGGTTTATACCAGCAGATACCGACATTGGAGTAATCAGGGTTACAACCGACACTGACAGCGGCACCGACATCAAGCAGTTCAGTGAAGCTGACATCAGTCAGGGATCCGAAAGGTTTTATTTGTAAACTCATATTATAATTATTGTATAAGGCCGATATTGAATATCTTTTGTAATGTATTGTAAGCCGACATAAGGCATATTGTTTGTACAGGATATATAAGTTAGTCTATTAGTTCATTTTGATATAGCACATAGGATAGTGAGCAGAATAATATGAAGAAATAATGATGCAAAGGATGTGTATGTAGATCATTTGTATGTGAAATTTATATCATGCAATGGCCAGTAGATGGTTTATACTTGGAGTAAAGGAGATGTCGGTAAAAGGGTTTAGGGTTTATGAACCGGTACAAAACAGAGCTATAATCGAAACTCTTTTTGGCATTGCAGATGCATTTTGTGAGTTCATCTTTAATTTTTTTATCTCAAGAGAATCTTGTAGTCAATGAGACCCTTGGAGATTATTTTGAAGAATGAAAGTGTATGGGAAAAATCTATTTGAGTGAAAAATAAGAAAAATATGAATTATTTTTGTACTGGTGAGAAGGAACAAGAGAAACATTGTAAAGGAAGAAA
This sequence comes from Cryptomeria japonica, assembly GCF_030272615.1. Classification (NCBI taxonomy): domain Eukaryota; kingdom Viridiplantae; phylum Streptophyta; class Pinopsida; order Cupressales; family Cupressaceae; genus Cryptomeria; species Cryptomeria japonica. Next base: position 566,963,919 of record NC_081410.1, read on the forward strand.
ACTGACAGAGTAAGTGAAGAACACAGAGGTGTCAAAACCGGAAGATGTAGAACCGGAAAATGTGCGGTCAAGTTTTAATTGAATCCAATAGTTAGAAGGAGAGAAGTTCTAGAAGAGTAAGAATCTCCAGAAAGGCATTGTTACAGGGTGTGTGGAGTTTTAACATAATAGTAAGATTTAAACCAGTAGTGTAGAGTATTGAAGGTTGCAAAACATCACTTGTAATAGGTAATTTATATGTGTATGTGCATCTTCATATTGTCTTCACTAAGTAGGTACTTAGTGCAGGGGTTGTAGGTCCTTTTGGTTGTATCCTATAAATAGATCAGGGGTTGGTGCGCCTTTGAGTCAGTGCTCATAAATTAGGGGTTGGTGCTCCTTGGGTTGGTACCCTAAAATTGTAATTAAATCATTTTCAATGTGACGCTCCTTGGGATATCTCTATTTAAACCATCATCTTCCTTGGGTTGGTGCTCCTTGGGATATCTCTATTCAAACTATCAAGATAAGCCAACCCCAAAGTAATTTTATTTGGAATCCTCCACCTAGCAGTTGGATTAAAATTAATGTTCATGGGGCGGCTAAGGGTAACCCTGGGTCAGTTGGTTGTGGAGGAGTAGCTAGGGATCACAATGGTAAGCTTGTCTCAATGGTAGCACTCCCCTTGGGCACCAAGACAAACCACTACTCGAAGGCTTATGTAACTTTCATTGGTTTGTAGATGGCGGTTAGAGAAAGGTTTAACCATGTTTGGTTGGAGAGTGATTCAATGAACATAATTAAATACATTAATAGACACCAGGAGCCAAGTTGGACAATCAAACATTTTATCAAAGATTGTCATCTCATGATTGCCAATCTGGATGATTTTAAAGCTTCTCACACATATCAGGAAGGGAATTATCCCATCGATTATATGGAAAATATTGGGTGGATTATGTGGAGGTTAAATGGTGGATGGAAATGGAAAGTTTCCTAAGAAACACGTGCGAGCTGACTAGACAGGATGTCAAACTAATCAACCACTCATTACCAACTCATAATGATAGAATGTTGTTGGGATAATGTCTCTTGGTGGAATTTTTTTATGCCTCCCAATTATTGCTACTCTAGAGGCTTCTCCTTTTTATGGTTAGGCTTGTTGTTGTGTATTTTGGGTGTTCTTTCTTGCACATTCAGAATTGTGTATTTCATGGGGGGTGAGAAGAATAGGATGGAACCCACCTCTTTTGAGAAATAGATAAGGAATACTAAGGTTTGGAATGAAATTTCAGATGGGGGCCTAGTGCCATATATGAAAAGGTTAAATGGGAATTCACCGAGTGCTACTGAAGATTTTGTGAGCAGTTGGGATAATGGTATCCTTAAGGTCTATGGTGTTGAATTTAGGATTGATGAGGATTTTATTGCTGAAATTATTGGTATGTAGACGGAGGGAAGGAAGTTTTATAGAGAATGGAAATATGTTGATTAAGCTATCTCCACTTTCTTCAACAAGCAGAAGGAGCAAAATAGGGTTCAGATGATGGCTAATGGTGGCTCCAATCGAAAGGATCTTCAAACGCCTTGAGCTGATGTGGCAGAGGTTATCATGAGATACATCACTCTTTATGGTTGGTATGCAAGCATTTTTTCCTATAACTTGGTCATTTTTAGTCACTTTAGGCATGATAGAAAAAATTTCATTCTATTTTATCTTCTATCTTATTTAAGGAATAGTGTGGAGAAACATGCAGATAATGTGGATAATACGGTCCTTGATGAGGGCCTTATTCGGCTTATTATGGACTATGCCAAAGCCCATGAAGTCAATTCATCCCCTATTTTGAAAACCCATGTTTCTTTTTTTAAACCAGAGGTTGAGGTCAATTGTAATTATGAAGCTTAATTTCTACAGACAAAATAAAGTATAGGTAACCTTTCTAGCCCCATTCTATAATAGTTGTGTATGTATTCATCTCTCATAATCAGAGAAACATGGAACCCACTATACCCTTAATCCTACCCAACCAACATTGTAACATAGATATTTGAGAGATATATATGTAAAAGGGATCATATATAAGAAAATATAACTTGGAATAATATAAATATTTTAAAATAGCCTACATATTACTAATTTTATGTCCTTGGGCACTAAAATGTGTATAGAATAAACCTATAAGTAATTTTATTGTCATATAGGGATTCACCATACCATGAATATATATGTAATATTGAATAAATAAATAGTTAAATAATTTAAAATAGGTACCCAATAAGGTAGATAAAGGGAAAAAAGGAACTAAAAAATAAAATAAAATATGTAAACTTGTATGTTCTACAATAAGGTCAAATATACTATCAAAATCCTTAAATTTTCCACATAGAATTTCAAAACATAAATTATTCCAATTTCTTATGCAATGGAGACAATACAGATACCTAAATAAAAAAGAATGTGAGCCAAGGCAACACAACAAAATTAGAAATATGCTAGACATAGTATTGAAGATAAAATTACCATTGTTGCAAATTGAGGTCCTAATTATAGACATAGAATATCTTACACCACATTATTGTACTAAAGGAAGGAACATAATGGTGAATATGACACTTTATGGGATAAAGTGATAAGATTCAACCTTCATTGATCAACAAAAGTGGGGTGACTCTCCATATACCACTTCCCTATAAATTTTAGGTGCCAAAGATAATTCTAAAAATAAGATAAAACACAACCCCATATAGATGACCTACCCAACACCTCATTATATATAAGTGAATAAACCTATAGGACGAAGTTTGTGTTGAGTTTTACATATTTTAATGAGTAGATTATCTCTACATTGTCACACTTAGTAGAATACAATATAAAAACAATATATGCTAGTGGGGAACATAGAAACAAATGTTGGTTCACCTCCCTTCATGTTGTTTAAATGTTATATGTTCCAAATAATTTATGGGTAGAAGAAAATAATGTTGCATGAACTTTGATGAATATGGCAGTAATTTTAAATTAAAAAAATTATTTATGGTATCCACTTATGAGAAACCCAAAATGTGTTTAAGTAAATTAGGATTAACACATGTTTATTGCTCCAAAAGTCTAGATAAATTAGATAATATATCGATGTGTCGCATCTTTGATGAATACATTAACAAGAAAAGTCCTCATGTATATTTTTGGTGTCAAGAAAAGCATTATAATTCTACAAATAAAATAAATTCTTTCATCCTATGACACCTACCACATGTGATGGATCAAACTTACATTGGAATTGACTCTATATAAAATTTTGTACATCATAGGTATACATTATGATTGGAAACAAAATCAGATTTCCCCAATTATATTGTATAATTCTTCTACATCCATTACCTTAAACTTGATAATTTTTAATTTCAATTACAATCATTAATCAACATAATTATTCTATCAAATTATTTAATATCTTCTATCATTACAATAATCTTGTATAGGTTAATTATTGAGTCAACAAATCAAATAAATAAAATTAGATAGACTCCGAAATATCTTGGGTAGAGAATGCTAATATTGATGCCTAAAGCATAACTAGCATTTAGTAAATAAAATCTTTAGTGGTGCCAAGATAAAAGTATAAAGTCATGTCACACTTTAATAAAGGGAATGATCAATGCTAATTCAAATTTTTAAAATAAATCAATAGAAACTTAAATATATGTTTTGAATTTTAAATTGATATAAACTAATAAAATTTATAATTCTTTTGTCTATTTTATGTTTGTGATTTTAGCAAAATTTTAATAAATTATTTGAATGTAGTTTTTTATAAAGTAAACACTATAATTTAGTTGTTGATAAAATGTTGAAATTGAAGTTACACAAGCCACCATACTTTAATTAGTAAATTTTAGTTTTTTTTCATCAAGTGTTTTTTGTATATTGATAACTTGAAACTTCAGTGCATGGATATATTTTTTTACTTTTTTTTATAAATATATATCTTTCAATAAATTTGAAAAGTTATGTGTGCTAAAATATAACTCTTTCCAATTACCACCACCTTTTTTCTTAATTATTTATCCAAATTAGAAAATAATTATATCATGTTGGCATAGATTCCTTTCTCTACTACATCATTTTAAAAAAAAAACAAATTAAATAAATTTTAGTATTTTTCCTTGACAAGATAATCAACCTTATATTTTAGTGTTGATGACCTACTTTCAATAAAAATAAAATATTAAATATAAAAAACTAATTAAAATATTAAAAGATATATATTTTGGAAAATTCACTTAGATCTATAAAAGGGTACTTTTACATTTCAAAAAAAAAATTATTTATAAGAGTAGGAGTTGTTGAAACATCGAGTTTTTTTATTCGTTATTTTTTTTAGCAATTAGATTCAAAGTGGTATAAAATATATATTTAGTAGACACTTCCAATTGGAAAAGTTGTGGTCCATATATCTTAGCTATAATGAATCTATATAGACCATATGTTTGACTAAAATTAATTTTTAATTAGAATTACTTAAATTCACTTGTGCTAATAAGTTAGCCTGAAATGTGACACAGTTTTGTGCTTTTACCTACCATAATATTTCCCAAAACCTTTCCCTTTTGAAGGTAATTGAAAATCCTTATAGGGTGCTAGGAAGTTTGAAAAAAATAAAACTTAAATTGGTTTTATACTCTTTTATTGTAAATTCCCACCATATGTGATGCAAAATAGCCTATATGGCTTGAGCTTAATTATTAATTATGGAGATATAAAATAGTATTACACCATCCTCTTTTATATATGTTAAAAATATTAAAAAATTGACATGGGCCCATGATAACTTCAGATTTCAAAATATTAAAATGAAGTTTTATAATCTAATTTATAAATTACCCATATTTTTACCATGAACGTCTTGTTTCTCAAATAAAATCTAGGCTCTCAAATGATATATCATGTCACTAGTGACTAGTAATATACCTTTCCAAGTGAACACGTGAATATAAAATTAAACTTGTACAACAAACAAACAATTATTGTTTATATATGAACTTATATCTAGGATGGACATAAAAAAGCACAACAAGATTATGCATGACATATAGGAAATGACACGTAAACAGAGAAATATAACTAGACTATCTAGACAGGAATAATATTTTTAGAAGGGACAAAAAAAATATTATGATGGATAATAAAAACATCTAAAACAATGCAAAATGACAATTGTGTTTGCCAAAAATTTACTTGTAGTGATAAATTTTGCCTGGAATTGCAATTCTACATCCATCCACCAAACACGTAGCCTACCAGATGTTGCAACATATTGATTTGAATCATTTCAAGTTATATAAGAATAAATTAATTAGAATAAGCACTTGATTTATATAAGTTGATAGTAGATACTACAAATAAAATTAACATAAAGATTCTACTTTATATTTAAAAATAAATACAAGATGTAAATTAAAAGGTATGGATTCAGTGTTTTTGATTGAAGACTAACTTGTGGTAAGCTCAATGTTCTTATTCATTGGTTCTAATACCTTTCCAAAGACATAGTGGTGATATACAAAATTAACGGAAATAAGCCACACCAAAACCAATGATGAATTAATCAGAAAGGATCTAGTAGCTTAGTTGGTAAAGCACTCTAGTAGCAAATAGAATGTCCTAGTTTCAATTCCTACCTTGTCTATATATGCCATATCTCAACATATGATATCAAAGCTAGACGAGAAGCCTTAAACACCTATAATGTTTCATGTGAAGCCGCCAAGTTCACAGTTGCTCAATTAATCTTTGGGACCTCATGGATTCCAGCTACATGAGTCGCTTTACTTTTTTTTTTTAATTGCTATTCAATTTGTTGTATAAACATCGGGAATCATTGGCTTACTCCATTGCAGCAATCTACCACTCATTTATTTTCAGTCAAACAATGTAAATAAACACCGATGAAATTGTCATGTACCTTTGCTTCAATAATTTAATTAAAGAGGATGGCGATAATTAAAATGTAGAGATAAATGCGTGACGTATCAAATAATTTTCTGTGTTGAGTGCAAGGTGCTGGTAGAAGATATTCTTAAAGGTTTGGACAAATCTTTATTATTTAAAATTAGATAACTATCAAATCTTTATTATTATTTGATTTATTGTTTAAATCTAATGAATAATTTGTTTGGGTTATTTATTGTCGACAAACATTTTGAAGAAATAATGTTAGAATTGTCATATATTTTTGTTTGCTTTTCTTGTGACAATCTATGGAATAAAAGTAGTGGCAATAAGCCAAGTCTTGTGGCTTCAATATTTAATTAAAGATGATGGACTATTTTATTTACTTTCTAATTAAAATATAGATCTATGATTCATCATATAATTAACCATGTGAAATTGAGTAATAAAATCAATATAATAGATAGGCAATGCAAGATTGATTCTAGAAGTGAAATGCATGCAACACATGGACTAAGAGACTAAGTATAAACCATTAAACTAGCAATATCCTTCAAAGAATTGTTCTTCTACTCTACAACATAATTCTTTTTATAGTGTATGTAGCTCAATGCTAAATGCCAATTCCATCAAGAGAAAAAATTACTCAACTCTATAATTCACAATATTCTATGCCATTATTCATATAGGGAATTGTTTTGTACTTTTTAGGTTGGTTCTAGCTAGACCATTAAGGTCTCACAATAAATCTATTGTTGACTATAATGAAGAAAAAATAATAAAAGAACCCTCTATTTTATAAAAATGTTTTTGACTTATCATTTCAGGTTAAAAGTACAAATTTGTGTCACACTTTTATAAAGGAAATGGTCAATGCTAATTCAAATTTTTAAATTAAATCAATACAAAGTGAAACTCCTACGTCTGACCACCTTAAATTTGTCAAAACCTTATGAAATTTAATTTTTTAAATTTTTCCCTATAGTAGATGAAGCATAGGATGTGACGCATGTTTCGGATTCAAAAAATGTTATACCGTTTTAAAGTTATGAGTCTTTTTCAATCAGTCTATCAATTAGGAATTTTGTTAGAATTCAAGGAGAAAATAAATAATAATTATTTATTAAAGTCAACATAAGACAATCCTTATATTGTTGGAAAGTTGAGAATGTCCTTAAAAAACCTTTTTTGTTTTATCATTTTTTGCTATAAAAAAGTCATCAGCCACCAGTGTAAAGTCTAGAAAATAAAGGATTACTGAAAAACACATTTTTTCAATTGACTTTCTAGGCTTGTCACTTCTAAGAAAAATCCCAAAGCAAACCTGAGCCAAAATTTCAAATTTGAAATTTTTACAACAAAAATCAAATACCCGGTATAATCAGATATCCAATTTACATATGTAAATTCAATAACTAAATTTGCACATAGTTAATCTATTGTTTATTAATATATTAATATATAATATATTAATATACAATATATTAATTAGAGAGGGGAGAGAGAGAGGGGAAGAGAGGGAGAGAGATTAGGGGAGAGGCAGAGGGAGGGAGGGAGAGGGGGGGAGGTGGGAGAGAAAGGGGAGAGAGGGGGGAAGGGAGAGAGAGAGTGAGAGAGAGAGAGATGGGGAGGGGAAAGGGAGAGAGAGAGATAGAGAGATTATGGGAGGGGAGAGAGAGGGGGGGAATATATATATATATATATATATATGTACAGAGAGAGAGAGGGACACAAAGAGAGAGAGGGAGGAAGGGGGAGAGAGAGGAGAGAGAGAGAGGGGGGGGGAAGGGGTCATATTATGTCCTATGACCCCTTTGGACACCATATGACCCCTTAGGTGTCAAATTTTTGTAAGCAATATTGGCACTACCTTTTATATTGTAATAATGGTTCATCTTGCCACCTTATGACACACTATGACCCCTTATGACACCATATGGTGTTGTTAGGGGTCATATGGTGTACTAACGGGTCATGGGATACCATATGACCCCTTATAACACCATATTGGGTTGTTATGGGTCCTATGGTGTTTTAAGGGGTCATATTGTGTCTTATGACCCTTTACGACACCAAATTATGTCGTTATTGGTCATATTGTGTCCTAAGGGGTCATATTGTGTCATATGACCACTTTAAGACACCATATGACCCCTTAGGACACCATATGACCCTTTACGACTCCATATGGTGTTGTTAGGGATCATATGGTGTCCTAAGGGATCATGGGATACCATATGACCCCTAAGGAGAGCATATGACACCATATTGGGTCGCTATCAGTCCTATGGTGTCCTAAGGGGTCATATTATGCCCTATGACCCCTTAAGATGCCATATGACCCTTTACAACACCATATTGTGTCATTATAGGTCATATTGTATCCTAAGGGGTCATATTATGTCATATGACCCCTTTAAGACACCATATGACCCCTTAGGACACAATATGACCCTTTGTGACTCTATATGGTATCGTTATGGGTCATGTGACCCCTTATGACACCATATGGTATCATTAGGGGTTATATGATGTCGTTAGGGGTCATATGGTGTCCTAAGGGGTCATGGGATACCATATGACCCCTTATGACACTATATTGGGTTGTTATGGGTCCTATAGTGTCCTAAGGGGTAATATTGTGTCCTACAACCTCTTAGGACACCATATGACCCCTTACAACACCAAATTGTGTTGTTATGGGTCATATTGTGTCCGAAGGGGTCATATGGTGTCATATGACCCCTTTAAGACACCATATGACACCTTAGGACACAATATGACCCTTTACGACTTTATACGATGTTTTTATGGGTCATATGATCCATTATGATGCCTTATGAGACCATATAGTGTTGTTAGGGGTCATATGGTGCCCTAAGGGGTCATGGAATACAATATGACCCCTAAGAACAACATATGATGCCTTATTACACCATATTGGGTCATTATGGATCCTATGGTGACCTAATGGGTCATATTGTGTCCTAATGACCCCTTAAGACACCATATTACCCCTTACGACACAAAATTATGTTGTTATGGGTCATATTGTGTCATATGACCCCTTTAAGACACCATATGACCCCTTAGGACACAATATGACCCTTTACAACTCTATACAGTGTCGTTAGAGGTCATATGACCCCTTATAACACCATATAGTGTTGTTAGGGGTCATATGGTGTCCTAAGGGGTCATGGGATACCATATGACCCCTAAGGACAACATATGACCCCTTATGACACCATATTGAATCATTATGGGTCCTACGGTGTCCTAAGGGGTCATATTGTTTCCTATGACCCCTTAGGACACCATATGACCCTTAGGATACCAAATTGTGTTGTTATGGGTCATATTGTGTCCTAAGGGGTCATATTGTGTCATATGACCCCTTTAAGACACCATATGATCCCTTAGCACACAATATGATCCTTTACGATTCTATATGGTGTCGTTATGGGTCACATGACCCCTTATGACACCATATGGTGTTGTTAGGGGTCATATAGCGTCCTAAGGGGTCATGGGATACTATATGACCTGTAAGAATAGTATATGACCCCTTATGACACCATATTGGGTCATTATAGGTCCTATGGTGTCCCAAGGGGTCATATTGTGTGTTATGACCCCTTAGGATACCATATGACCCTTTACGACACCAGATTGTGTTGTTATGGATCATATTGTGTCCTATGGGGTCATATTGTGTCATATGACCACTTTAAGACACCATATGATCCCTTAGGACACAATATGACCCCTTATGACACCTTATTGGGTCGTTATGGGTCCTAAGGGGTCATATGACCCCTCTCCCCTAATCTCTCTTTCTCTCTCCCTCTCCCCTAGTCTCTCTCTCTCCCTCTCCCATAATCTATATCTCTCCCTCTCCCCTAATCTCTCTACCCATCCCCCCTCCCCCTCTCTCCCCTAATCCCCCTCTCTCCCCCTCTCCCCTAATATTTCTCTCTCCCCCTTTCCCCTAATATCTCTCTCTATTTTTGTCTCTGTCTCTATCTCTCTCTCTCTCTCTCTCTCTCTCTCTGTGTGTGTGTGTCCTCTAATATCTCTCTCCCCCTACCCCCTACCCCCTCTCTCCCCTAATCTCCCTCTCTCCCTCCCCTAATCCCTCTCTCTCTCTCTCTAAAATATGAGTACTGAAATCGAATATCTGATATATTTGGATATCTAATTTCTGCCACTGCCATTAATGTGGCAACAGTTAAAAAAAAGGCGGCAACAGGAATTATTTTTGGGACCCCAGATTTATGCATTAAAATCAGATATCCAAGTTTATTAGATATCCAATTTTTGTGGATTCCAATGGCCCACATTCATCACATTTTGGTTTCTATCAACAATCACGAGTTTTCAGACAGGTTGAGACAAATTCGTGCTTTTGAGAGATTCTTAAAGTCAAATCTTACATTGTCAATCATTTAGGAGCATCTTTGTGGAGGTAAATGGGGAGAAGTAGTCGTTAGAAGTCTAAACACAAGAGAAAGCTTTCAAATGACCAATTTGAAGTGTATAGAGAAAGAAATAGAGAAGGTGATAGGAGGAGAAGACAAGGTATGTTAAATATTGCTAATGTTACTTCAAGTGAAGAGGAAATTGAATTTGAAAATGTATATTTTGAAAGTGAACATGTTGAAAATGTTGAAAGTGATAATAAAAATTCTCAACATGATGTGAGAATGGAAAGTGAAAATTTGGTAGTTGACAATGAAGGTGTCCATAATTTTGGTGTAAATATGAAATTTTTTGACATTGGAGGTGAAAATGTAGAAAATTTTGACATAGGAGGTGAACATGTGGAAAATTTTGACATTGGAGGTGAAAATGTGGAAAACTTTGACATTGAAGGTGGAATTGCTCAACCAAGTGAACAATATGTAACACCTAATTACTTCATAAATGAGGACCCTCTTATGGATGAAAGACAAATTCCAAATCGAAGACCTTGAACAACCCCAAAATGGTTACTTGAAATTGATGAGAATTTTATTGCGAATCTTGAAGGCAAGAGGTCAACAAGAGCCATTAGATTGTGGGCTACACAACTTTTTGACCAAAATTTAAGCAATAAGACATTAACCGAGCAATGCCAACTTTTTGTTAGATATCTAAAGATGATAAAGATGAGAACATTGCTAAAAAAATTGAAGAATCGTATGAACAAGAAGATGGAGAGAAATTCTATTATTGCAAAAAATCTATTTGATTCTCTCAATCCTATTGGAAAGAATACCAAGGAAAGAGATAAGAGATCCACTCGAACAGTGATTACAACCTCCTTAGTAAGCCAACAATTGAGTAAGGCTTGTCAAATGAGACAAAACTGTGTTGATTTGAACATAAATCATAAAACTTTGGATAGAGCACTTGCACGAAGACAAAGACTTGATGATCCACTTCAACATGATACATGGGATTTTGGTGGGAGGCTTCCACATGTTGATAGAAAGTTGACTAACAATGTGAAGAAGGAGATTCAACAATTTTGGCACTCTAATTATAGAGTATCACCCAATGTAAAGGATATTTTGAAATTAAGAATCAACAACCGAGACCGCACACCGCATCCCAAACATTTCTTGGAATCAAGCCAAACAATGTTGTATAATTTTTTTTGTGGAGTCATCCAACTTTGTAAATATCACAGAGGGCCTTTGAATCTTTGAAGCCATTTTATTGTGTATCTCTTAAGATTCATAACACTTGTTGTTACAAGTACCATGTGGAGTTTTCAATGTAACATGAACTTTTCTACCATATTCATTCTACGATGCATACTAATGAGATGTTGTGGGAGTGTGGTGCAACGCTATTTATGAGATCATCAAGAGAATTGCAAGATCTATTTTGATGCCCTAGAGATGATGACTGCTATTTCTATAGAAATGATTGTTTGAATGAGAAGTGCTCACAATATGGTGAGTTGTCAAAGTTTGTTTCATGTTTTCATGAGGGCAGCGAACATGATTTTGGAAAGAATTATGTTGAGAAAAAAGATATGAGACAATGAAATATACTTTGAAGAGTGGAGGTGAAGGTTCTAGATGAGAATTAGTCTCAACATAAGTGAGTGTTGCTGATTTTATTTTGGATTTTAAGGAAAATATTTTCTACAAGTATGCAAGGCACACCCCTAGGTCTCAGTGGTTGGATCAACAGTTCAGGATGTGTAAGAGCTCTTTCCCGATTGGCACTATTGTATCGATGGTTGATTTTGTAGACAACTATACATTGCAACCATAAAATGAGGTACTGTCTCAGTACTAAAATTCAATCTAGATTGCTATTTTTGTTTACATTACATATAGACATGCTCTTGATAGTATAGAACAGGACATAAATATTATCAGGGAGTATCATTTTTATATGATTGATGATAGATCACACCCCTCCGAGTACGTGCAACATTCTTTCGAGAAATTTTTTGAGTTCTTGCACGAGAAAGATATTGCAATTGATCGACATATCATATGGTCAGATAACTATATGGGTCAATTCAAGAATGCCTATATGTTTTATTGGTTGAGTAGAATGAATGTAGAGAGGTGTATACCTCATATTTGGTGTTTTTTTTAGGCATGGCATGGGAAGGGGGAGCATGATGGAGCAGGTGCATGTTTGAAGAGAGCTCTAGTTAAGGAGCAATTGAGAATTTCACGTGCAAATTTCTCTAATGCATGTTCTATTGTTGATTGGTGTAGTTCAACATTGTCACATGGAGGTACTCTTGATTCAGTAGTGACCAGATTCTTTTGGTTGGTTGAGGAGGGCACAGTGGGATACAAATTGGATTGTCAAACAATTAAAGATTCTTCAAAGATGCATTCATTTCTCATCTCATATGCAAGTACATTGACCATCTGGACATGAGCATTGGCTTGTTTTTGTCAGAGTTGTGTTCGGTGTGATTTGGATCAGTGCGAGTCAAGTGAGTGGCTTGATAAGTGGGTTCCACAATATCTAACTCCTTTATCTCAAACAATATCCTTGTCAAAGGATGACATGGAAATTTCACTTGAGTATGACCGTCAATCAGATCTTGTACAACCAGGACATGTTTCTGCAGTTGTTGCATCACAAGGGAATGAAGAGAGATCAGAATATTGGTTGGCATGATGTGTATATGAAAAATAGAAGCTAACAGAACCAATGACAGATGATGATGGGTTCACATATCCTAAATATTCAGTTCTTGTTGTGGGAACTTGGTTGTGAACATACATGATTAGAAAGAATGACATACTTGCATTTGAAGACTATGAGAGACACAAAACCATTCTCATGTATTCACACCTTATTATGTCTACAAATGCCAATTTTTTAAAGCATCAAGAAAAATCGAAGACCAAAGACCTATAGATAGTGACTACTGCTGATCATGAAGCAATATTGGATACTCTTAAGCAAAGAGATGACCCTTCAGGAATACTTGAGTAGTAGGTCTTTAATGGTGCCTTATTTTTTTTATCATGCATTTCATTTCAAACAATGATCATAAAACCTTAATGTTCAAGTTTGTTATGTGTATATTAAGGATGTGTTCAAAATGCAAGTCTATTGAAGAACATTTTTTTGGCAACACAGTTTTTGCATGCACATAGTAGGTACACTCAATATAATTTGAAGGGACGTATCTTTGCAACACGACTTATTATCATGAATTTGATGAGATTTAAAAAAATTATTATTAGACAACACTATTTGACAATTTTTTATGATATAATTATCACAAAACCTTTATTCTCATGTAGGTCTTTTTGATGATATACAACACTATCGCATTATGATTTTTGCATCAGCATAGTGGGTTATCTTGATATAATTCGAAGGGAAATATTTTTATGGTATATAATCCCACCTTTTCATTTATTATCATGCATTTCAGTTGTAGTGATTATCATAAATCCTTTATGTTCATGCATGCATTTTATGTGTAGACTAACAATTCTTAAAAATACAGGTTCATGCTAGATCATTCGTAGTTGACTAGTTTACTCTTGGTGATGGTACACATTCCTTTGGGTTATCAATATTTAGCTTCTTTTTAAGTTTTCTTTTCAAGAATTGCAAAAATTTATAGCCAAACACAACACTGTATGCTCTGTGTGCATTAATTAGATTAAATTTTGTGTGTAAACACTAAGTCCCTCACTTTGTCAATGTGATTAAATTTTATAAACTTTCACACACTATGTCAAGTGAATATATGGCCATTTAGAAATGACAATATCTACCATCGTCTTCAACCATGTAGAGAAATGCAGTGAGAAGGGCTTTAATGAACATGTGTCTTTTTTCAAAGTTATGCTTGTAGAATTTGCAGAGAAACTGGTAAGTTTCATAATTATAAAATCTTTTACATCTTAAAAATGTTTTAAATGATCTATTTATAATTTGACAGAATAATTTGTTTCTTGTAGCACATTCATTCCGCATAAAAGGGTTGCTAATTTTGGTCTTCATTTATATGTAGGCATTGCTCTACATAAGCTTTTCTCTTAGGACATGAGGATGTCTAATGCAAATGAAGTGGGATGTTGTATTTGTATATGGATGCGAATTTATGTAAATTTGTTATGATGATATATGATGTCCATGAGCAAACTAGTTTAGTTATATTGATGATATACAATATTTCCGTACATGAGTACATTAGTGTAGTTGTATTGATAATGATGAAAAATCATGTTTGCATATTCGTTCATGGATGTCACATGTAAGTGTAATGGTAATTATGTGTATAAAATACATGGAAATATTGATGATCATTATGTGTAGTGTAATGCTTGTTTATCTAGATTTTTTTTCATTTAATGGGACTCACGGATTTTTCACCAACTGAAAAAATGCTTCCCTAATAAAACCATAGGGAATATTGAAAAACTGAGATAGAATTTTGTAGGGACCCCTCTCATGGCCTTTTAGGTTCAAATGGATCATTCGTAGGAGCCACGGATCCTGAGTTAGGGTTCGTCAAAGTTTGACAATTTTTTAGCACTTAGGATGCTCAAGGGAAGATGTCGGTAGAGTACAACCTTGAGCATTAGACCGAGTGTGGGGGCAAAAATAGGAAAAATCATAGGGTAATAATTCCTAACTCAACATGTTGGAACTGACGGTTCGTGATCACAATGAGAAGAACGAGAAATTGTCCATGCGACAACATTTGATTGAATGAGACTGATGTTTTTTTCACAAACTAAAAAAATGCTTCCCTAGTAAAACCATAAGGAATCTTGAAAAACAAAGATAGTCTTTTGTAGGGACCACTCTCATGGCCCCATAGGTTCAAATGGATCATTCACAGGTGCCATGGATTCCAAGTTAGGGCCCATCAAAGTTTGACAATTTTTAGCACTTAGGGTGCTCAAGGGACGACATCGATAGGGTATGACCCCGAGAATTTGACCGAGTTGGGGGGAGAAATAGGAGAATTCATAGGGTAATAATTCCTAACTGGACATGTCAAAATTAGCGGTTCATGATCACAATGAGGAGAACGAGAAATTGGCCATGCGACAACATTTGATAGAATGAGATTGACAATTTTTTTGCCAACTGAAAAAATGTTGCCCTAATAAAATTGTAGGGAATCTTGAAAAATCAAGATGGGATTTTATAGGGACCCCTCTCATGGCCCCGTAGGTTCAAATGGATCATTTTTAGGTTCCATGGATTCCAGGTTAGGGCCTGTCAAATTTTGATAATTTTTAGCACTTAGGGTGCTCAAGGGACGACACCATTAGGGTATGACCCCGAGCATTCGACCGAGTGGGGGGGGAAATATGAGAATTCATAGGGTAATAATGCCTAACTAGACATGTCAGAACTGACAGTTCATGATCATGATGAGCAGAATGAGAAATTGGCCACGCAACAACATTTGATTGAATGAGACTAACGATTTTTTTGCCAACTAAAGAAATGCCACCCTAATAAAACCATAGGGAATATTGAAAAACCGAGATAGGCTTTTGTAGGGACCCCTCCCATGGCTTCGTAGGTTCAAATAGATCATTCGTAGGTGCCACAAAGTTTGTGTTAGGGCCCATCAAAGTTTGACAATTTTTAGCACTTAGGGTGCTCAAGGGACGATGTCGGTAGGGTATAACCCCAAGTCTTTGACCGAGTGGGATGGGGGGGGGGGGGGGAATAGGATCATGCATAGGGTAAGAATGACTAACTGGACATGTTGGAACTGATGGTTCATGATCACGATGAGAAGAACGAGATCACGATGAGTAGAAGAATCTTGAGAAATTTTGCCAATATGAGTAGCCTATGACTAGACATAAAAAATATTGGTCTCGATGACCTTATTACATAAAAAATGATTATATTTCACATTATTTACATTGAGAATCCATCAAAACACTTGTCTTCCAAATTTGACCACGTGGAGGCCTGATGAGCAAGGAGGTCATTAAATTTGGTGAAGTTGCCAAAGGCAACCAAATTTAACACTTATGATTTAGATGAAATGAATTATATATAATCTGAAGATTATACAAACAACACTTATGATGAAATGAAATGAATTGTATTGTTCATTAAATAACCATTATTAACCATTGTTAATTATTGGATTGAAGATTAAAGTTTAAAATGATAACACCATGCACACATGAGCAAGAATTTATATGATCAAATATCAACTTCTATATAAATGGAAATGTCAAATGATTACAAGTGTATGTCCATACACAAATATGGAATAAACGCCAACTCAAACAAAATGTATGTCTATATACGTGAATGTATGTCCATATACAAAATATGAATGCCAACTAGACATGTAAGCATCCCAAAACTATCTGTAGTCACATAAATTTGTCCATTTTAATTAAATGAATATTTTCTATTTATTTGATTAAAAACCCACTAGCCATCAGTTAATTAAATTAATATTTAATTAATTCATCTTCAAACATTCTTCTATTAATTAAATAAATTATTCAATTTATTTTAAATAATTCATTAAACCAAATCCACAGTCAATTAAATGAATAAATCCTATTTATTCAATTTAATCTCCTTTCCTCTTTTAAATAAATTAAATAAAACATTTATTTAAATCATTAAATACCCCCCACTTAAAAAATGCAACTTGTAACCACAAGTTGAAATAAATTAATTTTATTTTAAATAAATCGTATTTTCCCTCACCCACCAAATCCACTTGCACTCCTAAATTCCCTTCTAGATTCTTCTAACCCCTTCCTAATTAGCCTAATCCATCCCCTAATTATTGTCACATTCCTAAGCAACTTGAGGTCACTTCTCAAAGACTCCAAAGTCTTTGAAAAGCATTGAATCCTTTGTGTGTTCAACAAATTAACCTCTAAAGTCTTCCAAACCACTAATGGCTCTTACATGACCATTTATGGTTAATTCCACTTGCACTCGTGGTTAGGGACTTTGACCCCTAACTTAACCCTCATCTGACTCATTTGTCTCCTCAAACATTTATTGCTTTGACCTTTTACCTTTGCACAAGAGTTTATCCATAGGATAAAAGCATTATTCTTTGAATAAAGAATTTATTCACTCAACCTAATCTTGACATTAACTCCCAAGTTAGCTCTCAGGTCATGTCAAGCACTTAATGCCTATTCCCTCTCCTCTCAACCTATCTCATGTTGACACTTGTCATCCTAGGATTGGGTTGAAAGTCCTCCCATGGATTGAATATCATTCAATCCTAACCCTTGTTGAGATTACTCAAGCGCAACCATCCATTGCTCCATTTTTCCTATAAATAGAGCTCATTTCTTCATAATCTAGATCTTGAAAACTTGTATGCATTTAATCTATAGTCAATTTTAGAGAGCATTTTAGCATAAAATCACTAATATATTGTCATTTTGGACTAAAATAAATATTAGTTCATTTCATAGCATCTCATATTTTGCTTATTTTACGCTTGCATAGCATAAGTTTATAAGTATTTTCAATCTTGAATCTCCATAAGACATCCATAGTGCAAAAAGTTGCTGAGAGCTATACTAATTTGGAACTTGGAGAGGAGAGGAACAAAGGAGAAGTACCTAAGAGCATGTTAGAAGGCATTTGGAGATGCCTTGTTGCATTTGCTTCCATAGTTAAATATTATATCATGTTTTTAGTGTCTCTTTTGATATGCCTTCTTAGACTTGTTTTGGGTTGATTGACACTAACGTTTGTCTTTGCTTCTAGTGTTTGTGTGTTATACGACCACAAGTTTTTAGTCTAACATTGTCCATTTTGCAAAGCATTGTTTGGTGAACCTGACGTGAATCCAACAATAATTTTTTATAAACAAACTAACTTTCTGACTGTTTAGCTTGACACACAGGTCGCGCTTTGACGCTTTTGTTCATGCTTGTTTTTACAATAGCGCTATTGTCTCAAATTTAGTGCTATTATCCATATATTAGCACTTTTGACTATTGAGTAGTGCATTTGTCCATATTTTACCGCACTTGTATTGTTGTTTAAATTTTTTTATTTTAGTGCTTTTGTCTATACTTTAGCGCGTTTGTGTTAAGTAGCGCTTTTGTTGTCACACAGAGTAGTGCTATTGTAACAAAACGTTGTAAAAACTGTCATGTAACTGATAAAATAATTTTCTTAGGCTTGTGGAAGCCCACCATATGTTCGGATTTTACTAACTTTTCTCTTCAACCTTAGGTTTTAAAACTAACCCTTTCTGTTATTTAAAGGTCAAAAACTTTCATTTGGTGCTCTAAAAATCACAACACAATTTTGTTTACTTGCAAGTTAGGAAACAAACTTTTATTTGGTGCTCTTAAAAGTACAACACAATTTTGTTTACTTGCAAGTTGGGAAATAAATCTTCATTTTGGTGCTCTAAAATTCACAACACAACTTTATTTCTTGCAAGTTACGAAGCAAAATTTTCTTTTGATGCTTAAAATTAACAACACAAAATTTGATTTCCTTACATCAATCCAGAATTAAAAATTCACAATCAACACTTTGATTTTGTCCAAGAAAAAAGAACAATCAACTTGTCTCATTTTGTAAAATGATTTTACTTCATGCAAACGTGTTTTTCATTCAGTTGACTAGGATTTCAAATTCCTAGTTTACTTAAACATATTGCCTTTGAAGTTAAAAAGAACATCATGATTGTTGGAGCAACATCTCCAAATAGATAGAACATCATTGCAATGACAAGTTAAAAATAACAAGTGTATTTTGTGTTTGGCACACTTGTGCAAAAGAGTTTGTTGAGTGGTCCTACTTCTAACACACACTATCCTCTCCCTTGGCTTTCATGGTCCTAGGTGCAAGAGAAAAGTGTTAGTAACACTCAAATTTTATCTTTTTAAGATAGCCCTGCCAAGAGACACATCACTCTTAGGAACGACCTCGCGCAGTAAATCCTTCGAGCCACTATAGAAATTAGGTGAGAGTGAAAGTTGTATCCTTAGGTATAGTTGTTCCTACAGTGTAACTTGCCAAAAGGATAAATGGGCCCCACCACAAGTTACAAGGCTCTTAAGTGAGTCACTGCAGAATGAACTTATGTCCAAAGACATCAAGAATTACTAAACAGCTTTATGTAGTAGCCCACCTGTTCTATTGATTGAGGATATTTGTGATAAATTTAGTGCAAGAGCATAGAAGGTTTTGCTCCCAAGATACTCACCATACATATATCCTTGAGTAAAAACATAGATTTTTGAAAGGTTACTTGTAGCCAGATAAAAGTGGTGACTCCCCCATCATAGGGATCATCTATTTGTTATCCTCGTGCAAGACTTAGTATATCACATCCTTACCTGCCACGGTGGGATTCATAAGGTATGTAGTACCAAAGTCGAAGAAATATCAAGATGTGGGCTGAAATTATCTCTACTGGCCATTTGACCTTAGGGATAGAGAGTGTTTGAAGTGTTTTTCATTGTGATTCAAGACCAGTGCAAATTGAGCCAACTTTAGGCTTTGGAAACACCTAAAATACATTTGAAGGAAAGGGTCATAAAAAGTTCAAAAGATTGGGTTGATCTAGACCCATACTTACTTGTGCCTTTTGAGACAACATTCTTGTGTTTGTGTGCTTGCTTTGTTTTCTTGTTAAAGAAACATCATAAAACCAAAATCCAAAACAAGTATTCATCCAACACAAACATTTTCAAAAACAAAAGATCAAAAACCCAGGGCAACAAGAAAAAGTGTCGAATTATATGACCATTCTTCACATCTTGAGAAAGCGGAATCTTCATCAACCCATCAACTTGAAGAAAAAACCATTGAGCTCAAAGGCTCTTATCAAAAGGAGGAAAGTCTTCTATCTTAATAGACAAATCTTTGTCTCTCATAGAGCTTTCTTACGTCACATGCATCTATATCTTCAAGGAAAATCAAACGAGTTTGATCAAGAGTCATTAAACCGCAAAGCTTTTACTCAATATAGAGCTTTAAGTTATCATCAAAACAAGGGAGGCAAAATCAATCCTTCCTTCTTTCTAGAGATTTGCATCACATATAACATAGCTCAGGAGGAACCACCAACCCCCGAGAGAGAAGAAGAAGAATTTGTCCCATATGTGACACAAAGCTTTTACTGAAGTTCACATTTCATCCATTATCATATTCGTATCTCATCAAATCCATTTGAACTCTCAAAAAATCAAGAGGTTTTTTATCCTAAGATCTATTTTTGATATTGCTTGAATCAAACACAACACATCACTTTTTAGAGTGTCTCTATATCTAGGATAAACTCATCCTAAGAGGCATTTCTACGTAGGTTAAAACTAGTCTATGAGTGAATCCTCTCATTGCTAGGTAGTTGAGTCTATAACACATCTCAGATCTCTCTAAACCTTATCACATCAAACTTTGTCAATCAAACACAACAAGCAATTCAAAGAAAAACTTTGGTAACATTTACCTTTAGTGCTACGGATCCGTATGCAAAGAATTTCACCAAACATCAATCTTTCATTCCATCACCAACTCATCATCATTTTCATCAAACTTCAACAAAAACTTATAAACAAAATGGCTCATACCAGATCAAGATCTAGACAACAAGAAATTGAAGAGGAAGAAGAAGAAAATATCAATGAGTTCCAAAAATCCCTTGGAGGAAATGTAAATGATGAAAATCCAGGCACTCCTACACTAGTGGCAATAGAAAGCACACAACATAGCCCTCTCTTTAATAGACTTTTGATGAAATACTCAGGAGCAATGTTGATGCTCACTTTTTAAGAATTGCTCAAGAAGGGGCTAAACTACCCTCTGACTTTGATGTTGCACAACTAAAACAAGCATCAGAGCGCCAAAGTCGTAATGAGGATGAAAGAGGTTGAGAATACATCAGATACAACCTTCATCAAGGTAATCCCCCACCTCCTCCTCTTCCAAATGAAATAGAAATGTTGCAGCAACAAGTTGAGAATCTCGCCCAACAACTTCATAATGGTGTGAAAACTAATCAATTTTTACTTAATGACATTTTTCCCTATCCCTTTGATAGGAATATTCATATGCCACCTTTTCCATGAGGGTTTGAAACACCCAAGTTCAAAAAGTACCGAGGAGAAGGAGATTCATGCGATCATGTTAGAGAATTCCATTTAGCTTGCCTCGAAGTGGCATACGAGGACACATACCTAATGCAACTTTTTCCCCAAAGTTTGGGAGGAACAACCACATCATGGTTTCCCGACTACTAGGTGGCATTAGGACCTTCAAAGAACTAGTCTAGAAGGCACACTACTCACACAACATTAAACGTGATATCACAATGGCTGATCTATGTAACACTAAACAAAAACCGGGTGAGCTATTTTCAATCTTTCTACAACAATGGCATCAAATGTCTAGCAGACATTCTCTTCAGTTACTTGAACAAGAACTAGTGGAAATATTTATTTCCAACTTAAATGACAAAATAGAATTTCACCTAGACGTAAAAGACATAGATTCTTTCAATGACATGATCACCAAAGGTCTAAAATGTGAGCGGGATCTCATCAAAAAAGGGCTTATCAAGATATATAATGAGCCAAAGGATGGCCCTCGCCCATGCTTCAATAGTGACAAGCCTAAATTTTGGAACAAAAATAAAAACGTTGTCAATGACGGGGTTGTGGATGCAAGAACTATCAAAAGTGCACAACCTGTGGTCCGTTTTGCAGGACAGAACCCCACACCCAAGAATAACACAATTGCTCCTCCCAATCAAGGACGCAATGTACCTCAAGAGGAACCCAGACAATGTTAGCAAAATTTTAAACCAAAACAAACATACACTTCCTTAGGGGAACCCATTGAAACAATGTTACATCAGTTGGTTTCTCAAAATCTAGTGACCTTACCCAAAACATCAAATTATGAACCTCGGGTAAAACCTTCATGATAGAGGGATACTGAACATTGTGATTTCCATCAAGGGAAAGGGCATAAGACAAGCAATTGTCATAGATTGATTGATCTTATTTAGGATCTTATTGATCGAGGTGAAATCGAAATCGAAGGACATGACCCTAAAACAACAAACAATGATCATCTCATGTTCAAAAATCCACTTCCATCACAAGATAAAAGGGGTCCTTCCACTTCAGGGAGAAACATGGACACTACTGATTATATGCAAGCTGCATATAATTACACTGTTAATCATCTATATGATGTCAATGAACAAATTGCAACTATTACTATAAAAAATCCCAGCTCCACTTGCAATGTTGTTACACGTCATGACAAGATCACTATAAAAGTAGCTTTGCAAGGCACCACATCTATCCCAAAGTAGTATAACCTTGTGGAATAGTTAGATAAAACACCTGCACTGATATCTATCTTAGAGCGATTGCACCTATCTCTATCTCATAAAACAATCTTGGATCAAGCTCTCCAAGAGGCATTGGTTCCAGCAAACATAAATACAGATCAGTTCCAAGCCATGGTTGGAAATATAAGGTCATCACCTTGTCTCGCTTTCTCTGAAAGTGACAACACATCCTTCCAGCAACCTCATAACACCTCACTCCACATTGAAGGGTTTATCAACCAACACAGGATCAAGTGAGTCTTGGTCGACAATGGAGCAGGCCTGAATATTTGTACACTACAATTGGTCACAACATTGGGATATGTAATTGAAGCAGTGGATCCCTGCAAGAAGATAACAATAAAAGCCTATGATGATGCAAAGCGTTCATCCAAAGGAGTTGTTGTGCTACCAATCCGAGTGGGCCTCGTGGTGAAATACATCATATGTCAAGTTTTGGACCTTCCTCTACCATATAATTTATTATTAGGAAGACCTCGGATACACGCCATGCAAGCCATTCCATCCACCTACCATCAGTGTATCATGTTCTTGCATAATGGTGTAGAAATCACAATCCTGGGAGATGCAAATCCGTTTGCATATTGTCATAATATAATTCATCAACTAGAGATTACCATTCCCAACAATTGAGAAGCCATCTCCTCCACATCATACGTAAGTCCAGCCTCTCTTTCCATTTTAAACACCACTCTACCCAAGCAAGGGAAGCTCAAGATGAAAATAGCAGAGGAAGCTCCTGGAGAGTACAATCTAAGCCAAATCTTTTGTGTTGGACAAATGCCCACTTCTCCTAGAAATCATGGTAAACCTCAACAGTTACTTCAACAACCGCTGATCAAGCCAGCATGTACTTTGACGTCGTTCATCCTTGGAAAGAGTCAAGAGGAAGAGACCCAAGATGAGGACTTAGTAGAATCGATCTATAAAGATCCTATCACCACAAAAATCCCACAAGCTAAGCTTCCCATAGATCAATATGGAAAAGGCCTTCTCATTATGCAAAGAATGGGTTATGATGGTCAAAGCGCTTTGGGACCTTGCAAGAAAGGAAGACATGAACCACTGTAGCCAAAATTAAAGCCCAAAGATAACACTGGCCTAGGATTTCAAAAGAAGATCCTTCCTACGCTCAGATTTAAAGGGAAACCCAACAAACCTCTATATCAACCTACAACAAAGAGGCCACCTTTGATTAAAAAAGCAGCATCAAACACCATAGCAACTACCCCATAGAGGTTAAAAATCCTAGCAAAACCATCCGCAACACCAATCATCCCACCAATCAAACCAGCAACCCCATCAGCAGCAACAAGAACATCAATAGCACCCTTAGCAGTGGCAACTATATCAGAATTCCCAGCAGTATCGACAACACTGGAAATTCTAGTAGAAGCAGCAGATTCAACACTACCAATACTCCCTGTATCGGATTCATTGATCCCCATAATCCTTCCTGCAGCACGGATCATTTCATCTACAATGGTACATCAGTCGATCACACCTACAATGTTTAACTCAAAGGATATCCCAGTATGGTACAGTAATTGGCTACTGGAAAGTGACTCAGAGACTGACTCACATGAGTGGGAATTTGATTATGTACAACTTAATACTTCAGATGAGGAAGACGCATCACCACCTCCACCTTGTAAGGACATTCCTATTTACAGAGAAGCACAGATAAAGACCTCTTGGGTTCTTGAACTAGAAACATCTTCCACAGACCCTACATTGCATCCTACGCCTGATTCTGACAAAGAGAGTACCATTAATGACCTTCACCATAACGTCTTAACTCTCACTGATACATATAATGAACTTAACCTAATCGATGAAGTAATGCCCATTATCCATCCTGAACTCATCGAATTGAACCAACCTAATCCCCCATGCCTTGACCACTTCTAAAATGATGAGGCGATCATTGACTTTTTGGAACTACAAGATAACATACCAAGCAGGGATCACAAAGCTGGATTCGCCATTGAACTTAATAGTGTAGCATACTTTGAGGCAGATTCCAAACCTTCCAACTGCAAAAATATAACAATAAAACATGGATCTTCCATTGAAAACCACACTGTGGCACTATTTGATCCCACAAAAGTAAAAAGAAAGAGCTTATCCAATGGTGAAAACCTCTTTGAGGCACTTGAGGATGAAAGGTTTGACATTCTCCCCTCTAGTACACAACAGGAACAGTCAACAATCCTTATGGAGGAAACAAAAGAATACAACATGACAACTCCTAAAACTCCTCACCACATACATCTGGCATCTCTTTTAACTCCAGAGGAACAACCTAAGTTTGTCAAATTCTTCAAACAACACCAGATCAACTTTGCATGGTCCTATGCAGACATGCCTGGTCTTGATCCTGATTTAGTCATGCATCATCTCACCATAGTAGAAGGAGCTAAGCCTGTCAAGCAGAAGCTTCATAAGATGTATCCTCATATTGTAGTACTAGTCAAAGAAGAACTTAAGAAACTCCTAGATGTTGGTTTCATTCGACCAATTAATTATTCAGACTGGATATCCAACATTGTGCCTGTCGGCAAACCAAATGGGGGCATCTGTATATGTACTGACTTCAGAGATATGAACAAGGCATGTCCTAAAGATGGCTTCCCCCTACCAAACATCAACATAATAGTGGACATAACCAGATAAAAATCACTCATGGATGGATTTTCAGGGTATAACCAGATAAAAATCACACCAGAGGATCAACATGAGATGACCTTCACATGTCCATGGAGAACATACTATTGGAATGTAATGGCTTTTGGTCTAAAGAATGCAGGAGCGACCTATCAAAGAGCAATGACCACCATCTTCCATGACATGATGCATACCATAATTTAAGATTATGTTGATGAATTACTGGCAAAATGACTCACAAGAGAAGGTCATCTGGAAATATTAGAGAAAACTTTTGACATAATGGAACAATATCATGTTCGACTCAACCCAAAGAAATGTGTCTTCGGAGTAACATCAGGGAAGCTTCTAGGATACATTATCTCAAGCAAAGGAATTGAGGTTGATCCAGCAAAAGTCAAAGCAATCAGAGACATGCCACCTCCAAAGAACATCAATCAACTAAGGACATTACAAGGGTGACTACAATCCGTCTGCAGATTCATTGCACAACTGGCAAATAAGTGTCACCCCTTTACACACTTATTAAACAAAAATGTCCACTTTCAATGGGATGCCAGATGCCAGCAAGAATTCCAAATGCTTAAAGACTATATCATGAATACACCATTGCTGATCCCACCAGATCCGAGCAGACCTCTATCACTCTATATTTCAGCAACAAGTACAACATTGGGTGTACTACTGGCACAACATAATGTAGAAGGGAAAGAGTGTGATGTTTACTACATCTCTCACACACTGGTTGGCTATGAACTCAATTACACCCCTATTGAGCGAGCTTGCCTAGCAGTAATCTTGGCAGCCACTAAACTGAGGCACTCTCTTTTGACCCATAAAGTACAACTCATTGCAAAGATTGCTCCACTCAAGTACTTACTCAGCAAAGCAGCATTGATAGGCCGCTTGGCCAAATGGGTGATGATTCTAAGTGAATTTGACATCGAGTATGTGGACCGCAAGGCTATCAAAGGACAAGTTATTGCGGATCAGTTGGTCGATGCACCACTCATAGGTGATCATCCTCTCATTTCTAATTTTCCAGATGAAGAGATATTCATGATCACAACAGCACAACCATGGAAATTATACTTTAATGGTTAATACACTAGGCATGGCTCGGGGGCAGGCATTCTATTTATCACACCTCAAGGTGACAGCATCCCGAAGTATTACAGGCTTACATTTCCATGTACAAACAACATAGCTGAATATGAGGCCTTGATCATAGGACTCAAGCTAGCCATACAATGGAAGTGACAAGAACTACAAGTATATTCAACAAGCAACAGATGAATATAAGACCAAGGATGACAAAATCATGTCGTATAAACAAATGGTGGATAAATTAAAGGCATCATTCAATACTATCACCTTTGAGCAGACACCCAGAGATTAGAATCGAGTTGTTGATGCTATGGCTACCATTGAATCTCTCCTAGATCTTCCATAGAATTCAACATGCTATGAGTTCTTGGTAGAATAGCTTTGGATTCCCGCTTATGATATCCCTGAATCTGAGATGATATGTTGCCTTTTTGGTTCTGAATCCCCATGGTATGGTGAGTTCTACACCTACCTCCGCGATCAAACACTTCCTCCTAACCAATCAAATAACCAATGTAAAACTTTCATTCGCCAAACCGCTCGATATACCATTATTGCTGAAACCCTATATCGACATAGTCTTGATGGTACTCTCCTTCGATGTCTAGAATAGGATGAGATAACAAAGGCCTTTGAAGAGGTACATCAAGGAATTTGTGGAACTCATGCAAGCGGTCTGTCACTAGCCAAGAAACTCGTGCGCACTAGATACTATTGGCCATCCATGGAAAAAGACTCCTATTACTTTGTCAGAAAGTACAAGAAATGCCAAGTTCATGGAGACTTCATACATGCACTAGCACAAGAATTACAACCGATCACAACACCATGGCCTTTTTGTCAATGGGGACTTGACCTTGTGGGTAAAATCCATCCATCTTCATCCAACGGCCACAAACTCATCATTACCGCTACCGAATACTTCACAAAGTGGATCAAAGTTGTTCCACTTACCCAAGTCACTGACAAGCAGATTGCCTCATTCATCCTTAATTACATCATCTACCGGTATGGTGTACCCATGTCCATCATCACAGATAATGGCCTTCCTTTAAAAAATCAGGATGTCTGTGAGCTCTGTGAGAAGTTTCACATCCAACACCGCTTTTCCACTCCCTATTACCCACAAGGAATGGCCAAGCCAAAGCATCAAACAAGAACAAATTAAGAATCCTCAAGAAGACAGTCAATGATGTCGGCCGTGATTTGCATGTTCAATTAAATCCAACACTATGGGCATATCGAACTAGTATTCGAACCCCTATAGGCACAACTCCCTACTCACTGGTCTATGGTGCAGAAGCTATCCTTCCTATTGAGGTCAAGATACCATCTATGTGGGTTTCCTTACATAATCTTATAGATGATGAAGCCTATGGAGTACCACGTCTTCAGGACTTAGAGCTACTTGATGAGAAATGATAAGCTACATACAATCACCTCAAGGCCTATCAGCAACGTATGAGTAGAAGCTATAATCATCGAGTTAGACCTCGCACATTCAAGGTAGGTGATCTTGTTCTTTGAGAGAATCCTCGTAACCAACCAAACTAAGCACATCAGGGGAAGTTTGAATCAAATTGGTTGGGTCCATATGTTATCACTGTTGTATTTGGGTCTGGGGCATATCAGTTGGCTACTTCAGAAGGCGAACCGCTAGCAGATCCAATCAACAACATGCACCTCAAATGATTTTATACATAAGCTGCATAGAGAATCAAGCTCCCATACATATCAGGAAAAACACCTAAAACATTCAGATAAATGTCCTAAAGAAGAAAATACAAAAACATCAAAATAGTGAAAAAAAAAAAATCTACATCCAAACGGTGAACAACCACTCCGGTGGCACCTTGGGTATGTATGATGGTGAAAATCTGGCAAAAAAGCACCACTCGTAAAGGCTATTTCTCCCTTGTCTTTCAAACTTGTTGCGATCACATTCATTACATGCACACATCCATTCGTCAAAAACCATGGCTTGTTATTGATCTGCAATCAAGGATAGTACTTCAT
The DNA here is from genome assembly GCF_030272615.1 of Cryptomeria japonica. Taxonomy (NCBI): domain Eukaryota; kingdom Viridiplantae; phylum Streptophyta; class Pinopsida; order Cupressales; family Cupressaceae; genus Cryptomeria; species Cryptomeria japonica. The sequence goes on from NC_081410.1 coordinate 566,992,484, forward strand.
GCATCTTGCATCCCTCTTTTTCATAGTCATGCCTAAACTGGGGGCAATGCCCTTAACCTATTGATGGAAGTGGATTCTGCATTACTTTTGATTCATTGAGTTCTTCATTCAAAACTATCTCACAAAATACCAAAAACATTGAAAAACTATCTCACAAAATCAAAAAACATTGGAAACCAATTAAAATACCAAAACATTAGAAAACATCAAAAATCAATCAAAAACATGGCAACGCTTTGTATATACGAATCCAAGCTGATACCAAACAAACATTGTGAAATACTCAAACGATGAACACTTATCACATCAACCAAATAATCAACATTGATATACCAACTATCTTAACAAGGATGCATCCTTACCAAAATATAGACAAGATGATATTTTCTTTGACAAGAAAATTATGTTTAAACTATAAAATACTTGGTTGATTTGTAGGTTATTCATGCATTTATATATATCAGGTTCCTACGCTACTCTGGGATATCCACAAGTGATTAGAGTGGTCGGGATGGTTCCTACAACATTGTTTGTATATCTTCTGCGAATTATTCCGATGACGTTCTGGGGCATGTACTAATGGTGTCTACATGGGAAGTTCACTAAGCTACGTGATCTTATGCAAAATACAGTCATAGATCACTACGGCTTGCTAACTATAGCATATACCTTGACCATATGAGCATGAACCATCATCGAGGGTCCATATTCTTTATTATTTATATATGTTGTTTGCTTGCAGGTACAATGCTCCATCTTTGGTTCCTACTACCTCATCCAAGCTTGATAATGGTTTATCTCTTACTACGGTATGAACTTGCTCAGGATATGATCAAAAAAAGATCGAGGACGTTCCAAGTCATACATGAAAGGAGATAATCCTTGTCTGTTCTGCAAGCAATACTCAAGTCAACTTGATCCATTATATCAAGTTGCTTGTATTAACCTGCTATATCAAAATCCATGTAAGGAATACTCAGGTCATCTTGAATCATTATGTCAAGTTGCTTGTATTTTTTTACAACATTTTAAAGCTCAATGATGAAAATAAAGCACTATGGATCGTCATTCCATCTCATATGTTTATATTGCATTCCGTTGCATATCACCCATACATTTAATCATTCATTATTCATATGCATGGTTTTGTAGGCAACTGTGAATAAGATTAATATGAGAAGTTATGGAAAAATGAGTTGGTCTTGGATATAATCACGATAGAGTTCTCTGATACATCATCACTGCATCATGCAAAGTCTAAACAACCTTGCATTCACCTATCATAATCACATCATCACTACATTTAGTTGCATTTGCATAAACCTAGTTCATTTCCTTACATATAGGTTTATTAAAAACTTAAAATTCTTCATTAGCATGCATTTCGTATCATTTAGTTGCATTTAAATACATATAGTTCATTATCATTTATTTACATTAATATCATCATATCATTTTCATCATTGCACAACTCATGACATTTCGATTCATTTCTATAATAAATTAAGTCATCATTACATTTCTTGCCATTATTAGCCATTACTATGCATTCATTAGTATCATTTACAACTATGCATTCATTAGTATCATTTACAACTCATCATTTATTATCATTTAAACTTATTTACCCTACATTTGTTTAGATTCCCATAGTTGCATGCATTCATATACCTATCCATTAGTTAAGTGCATTCATCTATACATATAGTATATTCTTATATGCATTCATTTCATTTAGGATTCATTAAAATACATTCATTCTCCTTTTCAATTGCATTAAGGTGCAATTATTCATTACCCATGAGTTGCATTATCTTTACATTATCATTTCAATTCATCATATTTTTTGCCATTTAGAATCATAATAAAACCATTTGCCTCAACATTGGTTCATACATTATACATATGCATTCATTTAGAAATCATCATTTAAACATTTGTACTTTACACTTTTTATCCATATTACATTCATCTAAGAACCATCTCAATGCATTTACATAAAGAAATCATTAATTCACCACATTACATTAACATCATTGCATATCATTATCTCATCATTGTATCAACATACAATACAAGATACTATCTATACCATCATCATCATCATTTAAAAATGCATACATCTGCATCATGACATCACACACATAAAGCATTTTATGAACAAATCATGCATATCAACCTGCATCCACATGTTAGCATTATATTCCTACAACATACATAATAAGACATCATGTAAGAATAAATCATCATGAAAACACACATATACGAATCATCTCATCAACTCATACATGTAAACCATCCATCTAAGCATACATCATAAGATCCTCATCCTGCATAAGCAACCATACATATCATCAACATGCATATCAACACAAAATATGGGATCTCCTCATATATCATATCATGTCGCCAAAAACATACATGTTTCAGAGTATAATGAAGTCCAAAATATTGGCTACCAAGAGCCATCCAAGGTACAGTCCAAAATGACAATATAAATGCATACAAAATGCTCTCTCAAATGCCACTCTAACCGGATGCTGCACCACCATCACCACCTGCTTCCCCACTACCCCCTGCACCACCTGATCTATCTTGCCATGGAGGACGCATCACACCCCCACTTCTTTGCATCCTCTAAGACCACTCTGATCTCGCCTGCCGCATCTGGGAATAACTCAGTGCTTGCTGACTAGCTGGCACCACCTGCTCATATAACCCCCACCAATACTCTATCTCAGCCTGTGCTCGTAGAATCTCTCTCATCACCTCCCTAGTAGGACCCTGTGCTCATACTCCAACCCAGACTCTCCCCTACAGCTTTGCTAATCTCTCCACTGCATCATCCCTCTCCCACAACACTACGGTCAACTCTGACTCTCATGCAAATAACTGCACATCTCTAGCTGCCACCTTTGCCTCCATATCCTCGAGCCGCGTCTGCAAACATAATATCATATGGTCCCATAGATCTCCACCTGTAGCTCCCTCCCCCATATCCATAGGTGCCTCTCCAGTGGCTCCATCTCTAGTAGCTCCCTCCCCTGTATCCATAGGTGCCTGTCCCTCACCTACATCCCTGCCACCTAGTCTCATGCCTCCTTGCATCAAAGGTCCCTGAGATAGCCGCAATGGCTGCCCACCTCTCCCTCTCCTCTGTAATCGTCCACCACCCCCACCCCCACCTCCAAATACACCACCTCCTCCAAAACCCCCACCCCCTCCTCCTCCTCCTCCATCACCCCCTCCTCCATCCCCACCACCACCATCCCCTCTCCCTCATTCACCTCCTACTTCGTGACCTCCTCTCCTACTCCATCTCCATCCCCTATCCTCCTCAAAATCTGGAATCGGCTCTATTGGATCTGATATCTATGGAATCGGATGTGTTGCAATGTACTAAGTATACTCCTCTAACACTCCTGCATCTACCACCCCCGACCTCATCTGCCATGGTATCGCCTATAGCATGTGAAACTCTACCAATGCCTGATCATACGGTAACACTGGTCCCCATAAGTACCTCTCTCGTACCACCCATGCATACTCTCTTGATCCGCTAGGCAATCCCTACCACCGCCCAAACTGTCTCAACACTCTGCCAAGAAGCTATCTCTCCACATTGCTAGTTTTCCTACCAATGAGGTATTGTGTCATGAACACATACGACAATGCCTCCGCATCATCATCCCATGACTCACACTGAATATACGGCCTACAGATCACTATATCCAAATCATCCAGTGCCCGCTGCCACCACTCTAACTTCCCCAGGTGGGGCTGACTCATCATCCCTCCATACATGTATACATATGGCTAGTCCACTGCTCGGAATCTCAGACTAACTGGTCGGGTAACCGGTAAGTGCTCCCACGGCCAAATATGTAGCAGAGTGATCCCCACTCCTAATGAGCCCCTCCCTCAGTGTGCTACCTCATGTAGATCCCAAAATAAGTGTGATATCACGCACGACCCCCATGTAAACTGGGTCCCTTCTATAATCATCTGCACGATCACCTGACCCCAACCAACGGAAAGTCCATGCGATCGTCTATCTGGACAAAGCAGTCCCCCAACATTCCCTGCTAGCACTAATGGTAATGGCTCATACAAGGTTGCTATATCCTCCCACGCTATAGATCCATCATCAATGTAGACATCCTCCTCAAAAAATCTCTGCACTGCTACTGTCCCCCACACTCGGTCATACGTCACCAGCTCTCCTTGAATGGGAATGTGCAAGATGCGCCATACATCCTCTAGTGTCACTGTCATCTCCCCCTGTGCCAAGTGAAATGTGCATGTCTCACTATGCCATCACTATGCCAATGCTGTAATCAACCCGTGATTCATCTGAATCACAAGCATATACATAACATCATACAGGCTTGTCATTGCAATTAAATCAACCTTGGCCTCTGTCAATCGATCGCGCAGCACTTGTGTGGCGGGATGCCTCTCGCGCATCTATAAGATGCGAAGATCCTCCTACACATGTGCATCAACCATCATCATCAGTCGTTTTGTTTCAAACTTTCTTAAGTTAAAACCTAGACTATCAACAGATACTTTGATCAAGTATCTTCGGGTCTCAACAGGTAAGAAATCATGGCACATCTAGACTAAAATAGGCATTTATCCTAATGACCTAAGTCTCATCAGAGCTGCTATGGTTCAAAACAACTCTCACCTCACCTCTCCATCCATCCATCATTAGCATCGGGAGATTCTTGTTCACACACACTGGAGAATCTATTTTCCTAACCAAATCACAATTTTGCATAGTGCTAATATGCTTACAAAAACTCTAACTCAACTATGCAATAGCGCTAAACCAACAATAGTGCTACATTGACTATACCATAGCGCTATTTCAAAACAAAATCGCTCAATCAACTACTCAATCACGCTAAACAAATAAAAGCGCTAAAACGACTATGCAATAGCGCTACTTTTGACAAAAGCACTAAAACCACTATGCAATAGCACTATAGTAGCACAATAGTGCTAATTTAGTTGACAATATTGCCAAAATAGCGTTTTAGCACTATTGTGTTGACTCAACTTGGACTCAGCAAAAAACATATAAAAAATGCATGAAATTCAAAAATTCAAATTCACATACCGCTAGTCCGTAGTCGTCTAGCCGTTGGAATCATCGGACTCTCTCTAATCGGTGCTCTGCTATGGGAACCGGCATCCTGACTATTGCTTTCTCTTCCAAAAGGTCACTCCCACTGCTCAAATTTCACTATGGACGTGAATACAAATGAGCCTATTTTCACCCCTTCCTCCTCATTTATACCCTTCGTCATAACCCTAATTTTCCCTCGTTCATCGCTATGGTCCCCGTGAATTTCCCGAGCCTCCCATTTCTCCATTTTATCTTTGATTTCTTCTATTTTTTCACCAGTATTGCTAAATTCTTCTCTTCTATCACCCCGCCAATTTTCATTCTTTTTCAAGAGATCACCCGATTTTTCAAAATTTTCGGCCCATCTCTCGAGGGGGCATACAACCCATTAAATTAACATTTTATGGGGCATTTCTTCACACCTATTTTTCTTTCTTTAAAATGACGTGATAAACCACATCGTCTCAAAGAGGGGCAAATGTAGTCACATAAATCTGTCTATTTTAATTAAATGAATATTTGCTATTTATTTGATTAAAAAACCAATAGCCATCAGTTAATTAAATTAATATTTAATTAATTCATCTTTAAACATTCTTCTATTAATTAAATAAATTATTTAATTTATTTAAATTAATTCATTAAACCAAATCCACAGTCAATTAAATGAATAAATCCTATTTATTCAATTTAATCCCCTTTCCTCTTTTAAATTAATTAAATAAAACATTTATTTAAATCATTAAATCCCCCCCACTTGCATTTTCCTAAAAAATGCAACTTGCAACCACAAGTTGAAATAAATTAATTTTATTTTAAATAAATCCTATTTTCCCTCACCCACCAAATCCACTTGCACTCCTAAATCCCCTTCTAGATTCTTCTAACCCCTTCCTAATTAGCCTAATCCATCCCCTAATTATTGTCACATTCCTAAGCAACTTGAGGTGACTTCTCAAAGACTCCAAAGTGTTTGAAAAGCATTAAATGCTTTGTGTGTTCAACAAATTAACCTCTAAAGTCTTCCAAACCACTAATGGCTCTTACATGACCATTTATGGTTAATTCCACTTGTACCCATGGTTAGGGACTTTGACCCCTAACTTAACCCTCATGTGACCCATGTGTCTCCTCAAGCATTTATTGCTTTGACCATGGTTATCACTTTTACCTTTGCACAAGAGTTCATCCATTGGATAAAAGCATTATTCTTTGAATAAAGAATTTATTCACTCAACCCAATCTTGACCTTAACTCCCAAGTTAACTCTCAGGTCATGTCAAGCATTTAATGCTTATTCCCTCTCCTCTCAACCTATCTCATGTTGACACTTGTAATCCTGGGATTGGGTTGAAATTCCTCACATGGATTGAATATCATTCAATCCTGACCCTTATTGAGATTACTCAATCCCAATCATCCATTGCTCCACTTTTCCTATAAATAAAGCCCATTTCTTCATAATCCAGATCTTGCAAACTTGTATGCATTTAATTTATAGTCAATTTTAGAGAGAATTTTAGCATAAAATCACTAATATATTATCATTTTGGACTAAAATAAATCTTAGTTCATTTCATAGAAACTCATATTTCGCTTATTTTACACTTGCATAGCATAAGTTTATAAGCATTTTCAATCTTGAATCTACATAAGACATCCATAGTACAAAAAGCTACTAAGAGCTACACTAATTTGGAACTTGGAGAGGAGAGAAACAAAGGAGAAGGAGCTAAGATCATGTTAGAAGGCATTTGGAGATGCCTTGTTGTATTTGCTTCCATAGTTAAATATTTTATCATGTTTTTAGTGTCTCTTTTGATATGCTTGCTTAGACTAGTTTTTGGTTGATTGACACTAATGTTTGTCTTTGCTTCTTTTGTTTGTGTGTTATACGACCACAGGTTTTTAGTCTAACATTGTCCATTTTGTAGAGCATCACTATGTATAATATCCTAAGCTACTGATGGATCATCAAAATCAATCCTCTTCGCTGCACTACTCAACTCTGAAGTATCCTGCACAAGAAAAAACAAACCACGATTAAGATTAGTGATATTATATAACTCATATTTGAAAAGTTAACACAAAAATGAACTATAATTGAACTATTCTTGTTTACCTCATCTCCAAGTTTTCTCTTCGTCTTTGGAGGACTCTTGATGTATGTCTTCGGTAGAGGAGGTGTGTTTTCAATATTTTCATACACAACCTACATATGTTCACAAACATGACATTGATACAAGTTATCATATAATTTTCAGTGATAATAAAAAATTATATCTACTAAACACAAAATAAAATAAACACACATGTACTCAAGGCATCTCTTCTTCTCCTTCTTCATCTTCAGGTATAGTGGGTGTAGTCAACAAGGATGTGAAGCCAAGAATTTTATGTACATATACACAACAAGTATGTGAAACTATCAATCTATGTCTAGACGTGTATAATCATTATAAGTTATTTAAACTATCCATTCAATCATATTTGCATTCAACTACTTTTCTCTTATCTCCAGCTACACCATCAGATCCCGAATTGCATAGCCCCACACTCACGCTACTTATGCCCTACAAGAGTAAAATAAGATATACATGCAAGTTACTACATAATCTAATTAATATCAATATAAATGATGAACATGTATGTACAATAAAATAAAAATGACTAGGTGCAATAATATATGTACTGTAAAGCTATCAAGGCCAAATGAAATGGCCGTCAAGGTGTCCTCCTAGATCTGTGTCAACTCCTCCTCTGTCATCAAGTGTTAAATAGACCATGTAAATAAAAATTACTACTTAATATTATCTATATTATAAATATTTATTTAAAATATAGAATGAACTGTGAAAATACAAATCTTACCACATCATCATCAATGTATGATGAAGGTGCCTCCTCATCTCTAGCATGCGAGGACTCTCTAGCATATCCTTTAGTCCTTGTCATAACATATGGTGCATCGTGCATCTCATACACCTCATAATCTGCAGTGTGCATGGGAGGATCAATAGGTTGTCCAACTGGACCCAAGCATAGGTGCCCACACATGACACAACTATAGGGCACACAAATGTGTGGAGCGGAGGAGGACTTGTCAAAGCCACCAGATCCACCCCTACCATCAAAAGAAAGCTGAGCTACTACCCCAGCCCGAGAAACCAAAAGGCTGCTCAAAGAGTGAATAGCCGATATGGTCTGTGATGCCACCTCACAGATGATATTTGGATGTTGCACTAGAGGTGGGGGATCAACAAGAGGAGGAGGGACATATGGGCACTGGACTACTCTGACTTCCCTGGAGGTCTATTTTGGGGCATACATAAACCCACACCCTAGAAAAGTTGAATGTCAAAGTAGTTCACATGTTTTCCTAAAACAAACTCAGCATACAATTTTTTGATGAAGTAGAAGGCGACATCAAGATTGTTGTTGGGTGGGTTATCAAAAAACATCCACCAATAATCCCAATTTTTTTTCACAATATCATCATTTGTGCACCATTTAATAGAAAGTTTTATTTTTTGGGGGTCTACGGGTTGACTAGTGCGGGGATTCACAAACAATGCGGTGATAGTGGTTTTGGATATCTCGAGATCCTTGATCTCCTTATAGGACAAGTCATCTATATATTGTTCCCTCATAGAATCTCACCACAAAAGAGTGGCATTGTGCTCCTCAGTGACAGTTTCTATACTCTTTATGATGGACGTGAGGGGATCAACTATTGGGTTCAGGCGAGGGATCCTATGATAGACATCTGCAATCCCCCTCAATTGGTTCAAATTTTGTGTAGTTAAATCTTGAATTAAGGGGGGGTTTGAAAAAGGAGGGTATGATTTTTGCGGTTGTGGTTGATCAATGTTTTCACTGTTATCCCCGATTTTTTACCTAATTGAATGTAAACAATTGAATTTAGTTAACAAATTTGAACAATTTTGTATTTGATTAAAGAAAACCTAGTTTTCATGAAAAACATATTTTGAATGAAAAAACAAATAAACATTAAAAAAAGACAAAAATTTGAATGAAAATGATGAAAAATAATAAAAATCTTACCTTTTATTGGATTTTTTTTGCACATTTGGGTCACAAAATTAGATATTGGGTCCAACCGGATATCGGATTTGATAGAAATTTGTGCAGCCCGTGGGTGAAAAATTAGATATTCGATTTGCCTAGGTGTTTACCATGCCAAGGTGTATTAACACCCAGGCCAAGCAAAAAGTCAACACAGATTTTCAAATTTTTAGGTGAGTGGAAAAGGCTATTTTTTTCACATCACCACTTTTGGCCCCACATGATCCTACACTAACCCACCTTTTAAAATATTCTTTCTAATTACCTTTCAACTTCTTAGGTAAGGTCGTACCCTCAACCACAAGACTCATAGTAACTGCTATAGTCTTCATAGACATAGTTAATTTCACCGCATACCATTCACCAAAGCTTTGGCAGATTGTTTTGATAAAGTAGGGTCAAATCCCTTCATACCTTCCACATAGGTTGTCAATTTTACTTCTACCACCTTATTAGAGAGAACCCCATTTTGTTTTAACTTTTTACAACTATCAGGTTCCATTTGGATAAGGTCCCCACCCATAGTATGCACAATAAAATCAAGAATGGGACCCATAGAGGGGTAGAAAATCTAGTCTTTGGGAAAGAGAGAACAAAGGATGGTATTGCTAAAAGCCTAACTATCACAAGATTTAATGCTTGTCCTTTGTAATAAATGATGATAATACAAGGTGGCCAAGAAAGAGACTAAAAAGGCAATAATTAAATCTTTAAATCTCACTAGGATGATTTTCTTCAGAAATCGCAGCACAAACAACATCAGGTTTAATTCATGCAGCACCATCCAGGTTTTAAAGCCCTTGTAAAAGGGCCTCAGTTTTCTAATCTATACATAGTTTTATTTTCTTCTCTAAAGGTTTGTTGGTTTCTAACATGGCCAAATGTAGCAATCATGTCTTGGCACTTTGTGATAATATCCTTCACCTACCATCTTGGCTTCACTTTCTCTTGCAACATCATAATAATTCAAATCACCTTCAATAATGATTTGTTGCTAACCTTTGTCTTTCATAATGATGATGCCAAAGAAAACCACCATTACTTCCAACACATTAGATATTTGAGAGCCCAAATTTGCCACATGATCTTACTCTTCAGATCTTTGATGACCCCACCCCACTTGCCCAACCTAGGTTACCTTTAAATGACCCATCGAAATTAAGTTTCAACTAACCGATGTTGGGGAGGACCTGAATATCTCATTAGTTTTTCAAATTAATTACTTATTATTTTTATAATAAAGATATTTTATGGATGTAATAATGGCTTAGGTTCTCTTATATCAATTTATCCCTCTCTCAAAAACCCTCCTACCCATGAGGAATCTGTGATATGGTTGACACTTCCTTTAATGCCACTTTACCTTCTAGCTCTACCAATACAATTCTCAATTCTAGAAATGAAGCTTTGAGAAACAATGTGTGTCACTCTCCCAAATTTTTGCTTATTGGTGAAGATATCATTAATAAGTATTACCTCAATAATCTCTCTCTTGGAAATGAAGCATTGAGGGAGGATGTTGATTCTTCTGCCAAAAATCTCCCCTTTGATAAGAATGCTTTGATACAAGAAGATGTTATCATTAGCAAGTATCTTAATTATATATCCATAAGAGATAAAGCATTGAGGAATGATGATGAGTCTTCTCTTAAAATTTATCTCCAACATAAGGATGCTTTGGTGCAAGAGGAACATGCTTTAGACATTGACAATATAAATCTTAACATATTAATGAACAAAGACACCTATTCCTCTCCTACAAATTATTCTAATCACCAAGATATTTTAATGCATTGTACGATGCTATCCATTTCCTTATGACATGTCACCTGAAATTACATTAAGTAGAGATGAAGATGAAAACACTTCCATCCAAATAACCTAATGAGAGAAGACTCTATTACCTCCAAAATGGACATACATAATGCTAATAAAGATAGGTATCTACCCACAAGGATCAATCCTTATTCGTCTATTCATCCTTTTAGTAATTTAAAATATTCTTTCACAACCAATTTTATTAGGATGTTGATTGCAATTATAGGAGACTTGAATATTAGGATATCAACTTCTTACGCTATATATATTCGTCAACGAACAAAGAGAATTATTGTTTAGTCAAAATTATACAAAACAATTATAAATGTTTGACTCGGGTAACTATTAGCATTATGGAGAAAGGGCGAAGTCAAGACAGTCCTGTACAAATACTTTAAATGATATTATAACATCTTACTAGGTGTGAAACCCTAACTCATGGTGGGTCAATAATATTTTTATAATATGAAAGGGTTCTTTTATTTTTATTTTCCATCATTATAATTCAGAAATAAATAAGACTCTTCACCATCTTTAATTTGATATTGAAGTGACAAAGCTTGTTCTATTGCTGTAGAGAAAACAAGCAAAGATATATGACGATTTTAACATTATTTCTTTAAATTAATTATTTATTAAATTTAAAGAAAAACTATAACAATAACCAAGATTTGATCATTATTTAACATTTAATAATAAATCTATTTATTTCTTTTAAAAGCACCTTGCACTCAACACATTTTCTAAGAAAGATAGATTATATGATAAAGTCATACATTTATTTACATTTTAATTAGAAACGAATAAGACTCCCCATCATCTTTAATTAAATATTTGAGCTTTCATATTATTCCATAGATTGCTGCAAGGACAGCAAGCAAACGTACATGGGAATTCGTGTTTATTTACACTGTTTGACTGAGAATAAATGAGTGGCACATTGCTGCGATGGCGTAAGCAAATTATTGGCGATGTTTAGACAACAAATTGAATAGCAATAAAAAAAAACTGTAAACAGATATATCTTACAAGCGTGAAGTATAAGCGACTCCTGTAACTGGAATCCATGAGGTCCCAGAGATTAATTGAGCGACTGTGAGCTTGGCGGCTTCAGTGGCACTGCTGATCACATGAAACACAGGCCAATTCACACGTTTTGACGTTCCTGCGCCATCTCCGGTGTTGCTGTATTCCCCGAAGTATAACGTGCTCAGAGCGAAATTGCCGTTCCATTCCAACCAACCAGCAGGGTCTATGTGATCGCCCAGAGTGGATTGCATAGACACAGTGCGAGAGTATTCCCTCCAAGGCCTCCCCAGGTATGTCTTGATGGACCCTTTCACAGCTTCGAGATCAGAAGACGCTGACAACTATGCAATTCTGGACGGAAATTCCGATGTTTTCATTAGGATCTGTTCTTGCCTGGGCAGTAATTGTGTTGATCTGGTTGCTCATGGGACGTCGGGCGATGATATTGCTGTTCTGGATGACGACCGCAGCGTTGCCGAAGATGAAATCCATGGTGCCGTAGATATCAACTTCGCGGTAGAATTGGCGGAGGGAGTAGACATACAAAGTGTCTTGGTAGCCTTTGATGCTGCACCGGCCGGTACACGGCCAACTGGTCGGACCCCACTCGAAGTGCCACCGCCTGGTGCTTCTCCGCCCCTACCGTGTTTTCCAACGTCATATCTCTTGCCACGAATCCGTTGCCAGAAACAGCTGCAAAAGCACGCACAAACACACAAATACAAAATAAATCACAAAATTCATTTGGGCTAATTCTAATTATATAAACTACTATCTCCTGGTTTTGAAGTCTTACCGACAGTTGCAGTTTTAAGGGTAGTGACGCCGTTTTGGACGCTCTTGCTTCCAGTCACCACGGTTTTATCCTTGCCGTCTCCCACCAACATCAAATTGGTTATCTTGTTGGATATGTCGATGTATCTCTTGCTGATCTGCTCAGGCACAGCATTTATTGCTTCGGCGATTGTTCGGTAATTGCCCGAACCGTCTGGGGGGACCACTGAATTTGTTTGGCTGGCTGGGCTTGACGCCTGCAATAGCTTGCGGTCTCCCGCAAACAGCCATTCGGGAAATCCATCTTTACTCTCACGGCCACGGTGGGAATCGAAATCTCCGTTGTTTACTGATACCAGGCGGCGGTTATTAATGGTCGTGGGAGGCAAAGTGGAGAGCTTGAACATGGAGAGCGAGTTGCTCACTAGTTCTGACAAATTGACAGCTTTGGACAACAGGAGAGCCCTGATGGGATTGGTGGCACTCAAATTAAGATCACGAAATCCGTTCAAGCAGGTTTCCTGGTTTGTCAGAGCTGCACTCAGCCAAATGGGGACTCTGTGTGTAAGAAACCGTTGTTCGAGCAGACGTTGACACAATCGATGGTATCTTCGAAGAGCTCCAAACAATCTTGCCAGGCCGCGCGCTCTCTTTCATTCATCACATTGTTTTGGAGAGTGAGGGCGAACTCGTGGGCTTTCTGAGCCCTTTGCAAGCTCACTTGGAAAGCGAAGTTAGTGAGATCGTTAAGCTTGGCGGTCCGATAAGCAGGATAGGAAGTCATGGACGAGATACTTCGCACGGGATAACGGCCTTTGCTACACGCCGAGTTTGCCACTTTGGAGACCGTTCTCCAAGCACGACGATGATGAAGCACTGACTGCCACAAACACGAGTGCGGCCACAACGAGAATTGACGTCAGAGAAACTACCACGCCTCTGCTTTCCGAATTTTCTGCTTTCTCTTCATCAACTCGGGCATAACCACTCTTCATTTTGTTAAGCCAAAGCTTCCTGGGAGAAATGGAATGGATGGTTTGAATTTCCAATGTGCCAAGCGTCGCACTTTATAGGATGGGATTCCGTGACATAGTTGTAATCCATCGAGAATTGGACAATCAGTATTGAAACGACAACTCCGGTGCTGCCATGAAATTCTTATTCTCTTTTACGTTGCCAATCGCTTGTCGTTGATTTCCTTTTTCTCTTTTACTTCAATCTAAACTCTATTATTTTCAAATACAGCAGCTACGGGAACCATGTTTTCGACAGAATCTTGTGCCGCATAAAATTAAGAGTAGCATTCAACGTTGATTTCTCATTGCAATATAGTTATATTCCATCAATTAATTCGTACAAGACTCTCTGTAATCAAGTTGACCATAGATTAAGCATGTTAGCAGCCAGTTTAAAATCATGCTTTCCTTACACCATAATTTACCCTAATTATGTCATGGAAGGGCTTATCGATCAGAAAGTTCTTTTCTTAAACAGTTCTTTTCCTTATAAAGTTATTGGTCAGCATAAATTAGGAAAGCAAAAATGTATTGAACACTATAGACGAAATTCCTTTGACAGTTCACACTTCCGGATTCTGTTTACTTTTTCATCTCTATCGATTAGGTTGAATGGTATAACCGAAATTTTCTCGACTGCTTACAAACAACAAATTCTATTTGATCGCATTTCTTAAATATCTCTTCTTATCATAAAGCCACAGCTGTGATGTACACTCATGTGAATCTATAAATCAGACGTGAAGCAAATCTATTAAACTCTTCAACTTCAAAATGATTCATAAATCAAGATAAGATTCTTCAACTTCAACTATTTGATTCGTAAATAAGATAAGATTTCAGTTACATTAGATGTGTCATGTTTTGGACGATTCATAAATCATAATAGTTTATTATGTGGAAAATTGCCTATTTTTTTGGAAGATATGTTATTACAATATGAAAAAAATCTAATAGATTGGTTGAAGTTAAATAAATAAAATGTTTTTGTCTCTTCGCTCAAGAGTAAGTAGTATCAATGGGAAAGACATCATGTTATGAGTAGTAATGAATAGAAAAGAGAACGGTTTGTTATTGTTGCAATCATCTTGATCATTTTGAGGGTGAACGCTTCAAGAAGAAAAAATATATAAACAAAGTGTGTATATAATGAAATGGAAAATAAAGAAAATAAAGAAGTTGAAAATATACACACACTAATATTAACTAATTTAATTTGTATTTAACAATCTCATTATATACGTTTGAAAAAACTTGTTGTATTGACTTGCTCATTAGCAATATGTATGTGACTCAAGAGCATAGCATCTTGTTTAATGATAATGGATTTCAAAAGAGTACACTTGGATAGAGACTTGATATATGAAAAATGACAAAGGAATGACATTATTTTAAGAATCTTGTGAAAAATAAAACTAAGAATGGCAATAAGATTAAAGACTTATATTTGACTAGATTGCTTGTGGGTTTAACTCAAATGAAAGAAAATAATTATCATTTGAAACTCTTAGGATGATAATAATAAAATATATAATTTATTAAATAGATAAATGAAAAGAAGAAATTTCTAATTAAAAGACAATTTAACTTGTGAGAAGATAATTATGAATTATTTAATTAATTTTATAGATTTATCAATGAGGAAGTTAATATTTTTTCCTCTATATACTCAACAATGATATGGACTAGTACAAATGATGCATAAGACACTTCAAGAAAACATTAAATAAATGATTGACGCGTGTAATTATGAAGACAAATAATCGTGAGAATAAACTAATATAATAACTTATTTGATTAATAAAAAGTTTAACTAAAATCTTATAAAGGATATCTTCTAAAAGAACCACAATAAAAAAAGAAACCACCACCTAAGGATATTATTTATTTTTGGAGAAAATCAGATAAAAATGTTCAAAAAGAGAAAATAAGAAAATTTGATGATAAGAATTCAAAATGTATCCTTGTTTCATATGATAAATCTAATGATTATTTTATCTTAAGGAGAAAAGAATTTACATATGTAGAAATTTCCTATTTAAGAAGGGTCTAACCTTCCAAGTTTTCACCATATTGATCTAATAGAATAGAAAAGTAATAGTGATACATTATCATATTCACCCAAAAAGTTTGAGATAAAACAATAGAGTGTTATCGAATCAATAAAAGAACAAGAAGGAATGGATGATCTAAATTATAGGTCTATAATTTAAAATAATATACTAAGAAAGGAAAACACTCATCGTTATCTAGTACACAATATAATATTTTATTTAATTATATTATAAATTAATAAAACAAAAGACATTCAAAATATGCACTGAAGTTCTTGTAATATGAAATTTAATGTTATCTTTCTAGTGTTGTTATTCCCAATGAATGTTGTTATTGAATATGACATAAATCTTATTTTCTCTTTTGTAGTTCTATAACTTTTGTGTAGTGTAAATAATGTGTGGTTGTGACAAAAATATCTTGGATGTTAGAATTTACATGCTTTAACAGTCTAGATATGGAGTAATTTTTATTTATATTTATTAGAGAGTTGTTTTAAATGGTAAAATGGGCATTATTCTTTTAGCTTTAAAGTTGCATCCAAATTAGGTTAATTTTTTTATCTTTCAAGTTATCTTAATTTCAACTAAGTTCTTTTAAGAAAGGAAATGATTGGGGTGGGCCCTTGAATGGGGTAGGATAGTTGAGCCTCTTTCAATTATATATTCATTTAATGTTTCAAGGTTGAGAAATTATTTATAATAGTTTACTTTACCATGTTTCAATAGCTATGATTATGTGTTAATTTAATCTTTTATAGACATGACTTCAAAGTTGTTAGTATTGATTATTAATACTCATAACTAATGAAATGTATTGTATAGATTTAAAAAATAATAAATCATGAGATTTGAATTGGCATACCAATAAAATATGATTTCATCATTATTATTTGTTTGTGAGAATGAGATAGCACTTTGAGTGATTTTTGCATTAAGGTAGATCTAAGAATGGTTTTTCCATTTTGAACCTTATCCTCCCTATTCATGAGTCCTATTTATGATTTATACTGACAATGATGAAACTAAAATGAAATGAAAAAATCTCACATCCAATGGATATGATAACATTGTAAAAAGAAAAAAACACATTGTTCAATGCTTATCTTTGATATGATTCCCTTGAGAGAAACTCTCAATGAAGAAATATATAACTCTAAAGGTGTAAAATCACATAAGCACTATAAATGAGATTATAATGGGTAGTACCCATATCTAAATGAATACTTGTTTTATAAGCCCATAAAACATAATAAAATTGAGTGCACCAATCCTTACAATATTTATTGATATATTTTTAAAGTGTTTTCTTAATTGTTTTATTAGAAGCTTTGACTTGACCATTTCATTGAGGATATTATGGTGTAGAGAAATGATGTTGAATGTGAACTTTATCAAGGAACTTCTTAACATATTTGTTCTTAAATCACATGCCATTATTAGAAATAAAATTAGAAGGTAAACCAAATCTAAAAATAATATTATCAAGAAGAAACTTAAAAGTTACTTTAGCACTCATGGAATGAAATGGAATAGATTTCAAAAATATATGGTAGTACCATTCATTAGCATCTATATTAACGTAAAAATAAATCTTAGAATAGGTATAAAAATAAACACTGAAGTGATACTATGAATAATAAATTGGTAATGCATAGATGAATTGTCAAGGGATATAAGAAAATCAACTCTTTTCGTTGCATCCACATGTCAATTATATTTCCATGGAATCATATCTATGGTGTAGTAAGAAAATTCCTTTGACAGTGATAAGACTACTTGTCATGATATTGAAATAATTTATTTTGTTTTCTCTATAAGTTCTTGTGACTTATTTTATAATAAACTATGAGTCACCAAAGATATGCAAGTGTTGAATTTAAAGAGATGAAGTGTCACACAAACTAGAAATAAGATCGTGTTGATGTTAATTATAGTCACACATCAACTAAATAGAATTTTTAACAAAAAAACCTATCTTTCTTAAAAAGTCAAGGAAACTTGAATTCAAGGCTCATAATGGTTAGGTCATAACCCACTGGTTTAACTTTGGGTTTGTTGTTTAGTGTTGTTTCATGATGGGTTCCAATGTAATTCGTTTGGATGAGTAGTGGTAGTAAGCTAAATTACAAGATTGAATTTTAAATGTGCATCGTTTAACTACTTTTAGACTTGAATGACCTTTTTTTTAAAGAAATTACAAAAGAATTGGGTAAGTAGAAGATTTTATTTCTAAATTATAGATTTTTGAGTATGTAAATCCTAAAAATATGAAATGAAAAGATAGTGAATCTACACTTCACAATAAAAAAATCATAATTTCCTAAAAATTCATGCTATCTTTAAGAGTTAAGCAATCAGTAATAAGTGAAAAAGCATAACACACCAAAAATTGCCTGCATATAGCTATGCATTCACACATTAATAGAGGTACATTGTCTAATTTTCTTAATAGAAATTTCCTTGAATCTTTTCAAATTACGTTCTTTGCAAAGGAAATACAAACTCAAATTCTGCTATAAAAAAGAAATCAAGAAAATCGAACCAAACAAAGTAGCTAGCTTTTCTTAGCTCCACAAATTTCTACAACTTTTTATCTCCCTAAAATGATAATCTGATTGCCTTTTATAAACATTAGGCTTTAATCAAAACCACATATGACAAATTTTCCCAATTAGCAAACATAAACTTCTAGATACAACAAAGAAAAGCTAACTAGGTCGATGGGCTTCTATGAGTATTTCTCCACAAAAATTTTATAGACTTCTTTATCTCTTGTAGATTGAAATCATTTGTGTGATTTTAATTCTTTTCTTGCTCAATTCTGTGATATCATTATGAACCTACAGACTTGTAATCTAGCTACTAAAGTACAAATTTGTCAAGGAAAACTATGGTGTTTGAAATTTTCTCCTTTTTGAAATTATCCACTAAGGACCAATTGATCATCTAGGATTCATACACATATTTTATTTTTGTGATCTATTTATCTCTCTACTAGGTAGCATACTCATATCCTTAAGTTGTGTACTCCAATTGGGTTAAATCCCTTATGAACTGAGAAGTCGCCCCATCTTTTGGGTTGGCTATCTAGTCATTCCAATAATTCCCAAATTATTTTAATATCCTCTCATCACTATCGTGCATAATATCTTTAATTAAGCCTTCCATGAGGATTTTCATGATCATTTTATCTTGCTTCCTTTCATCACTTAGAGTCTCAAGCATCTTTTGCACACTCTTCAAATCGACTAATCTATTATTCCTCTATTCTTTCTATTTGTTGTCATTTGGCATCTCTTTGTTTATTATCCTCATTTAATTCTTATGCTTTACCTTTCAACAATGACGTAGCCTCATTAGCCAACATCTACTCAAGGTTGCAGACTTCTTCTACATCTGTTCCTATCTTCACCATTTCAGATACATACTCTCCTCTTCTAGGAAGGTGTTCAGGTCCGATTGTTCTTGTTACTAACTTTTCGAGCCCTAAAGCTTCTTCCATTCTTATTCCCTCACTATTTCCACCTTTTTAAGGAGGATCTTCCTAATTTAGCCCATCTTTTCCTCCTTCAAGCAAGATTTGTTTCACCTCCATTTGACTCTTGCCAAGAGTACTCAATTCTTCCTCTTATTCATGTTCCAGTCACTCCACAAATTCATTTTGACCATTTTCTTCTCATTTTTCTTCAATATTAGCATTACTTTGTTCATTTCCCTACCCCTCAACTATTTTTAGTCAATTTGGAGATCTATTTCTTTTTTATCCTTCATTCACTTCAGTATTTGTCTCAATTTCAATATCTTCATACCATGATGACTGTATTTCCTTTGTATCTATGAAAACTCCTTGCTCGACATGTATGGTCTCATGTAGGGAAAATGTTGACTTTATTTTTAAACATGATACGCTAGCCCTCCCACATATTCATATTTGTGGGGCTTTCCCTTTATCTAGTTTTTATGTTTCGATTTTTTCTTGTACTATGTATTTTGAAATTACCTAATTCATTTCTTGATACAATTTGAGAATGTTTGGGTAATTGTTCCCTTTATTAAGGAGAAGCATTCCCATTATTCCACTCATCACATTGGTAACATATGGAAGAAAATCAAACAAGATTGCTATAGGCTATACCACTAATATTTATATGGCTCTCATCACCTATGTAGCTTGTATGGTCATCGATTGGATAAAAGGTTATCTAGAAGTGAATGATTTACTGATATAAGTTCGACACCCTTAATCTTGTGGGTCTAATATTTTGCTTCTAGCCATTTGATTCAAGTTTGGGTTAGTTGTAATAACCAAGCTTAATTTCTACATACAAAATAAAGTATAGGTAACCTTTCTAGCCATATCCTATAATAGTTGCGTATGTATTCATCTCTCATAATTAGAGAAACACGTAACCCACTCACTATACCTTTAGTCCTACCCACCCAACATTTTAACATAACTATTTGAGAGCTATATATGTAAAAGGGATCATATATAAGTAAATATAACTTGGAATAATAAAAACATTTTAAAATAGCCTATAAGCCTACATATTACTAATTTTATGTCCTTGGGCTTTAAAATGTGTATAGAATAAACCTAAAAGTAATTTTTATGTCATATAGGGATCCACCATACCATGAATATATATGTAACAATGAATAAATAAAGAAATAAATAAAAATTCTAAAATAGTACCCAATAAGGTAGATAAAAGGGAAAAAAAGAACTAAAAAATAAAATAAAATATGTAAACTTGTATGTTCTACATTAAGGTCAAATATACCATCAAAATCCTGAAATTTTTCACATAGGATTTCAAAGCATAAATTATTTTAATTTCTTATGCAATGGAGACATTGCATATACCTAAATAAAAAAGGATGTGAGCCAAGAGAACACAACAAAATTAGAAATATGTTGGACATAGTATTGAAGACAAAATTACCTTTGTTGAAAATTAGGTCCTAAATATAGATATAGAATATATCACACCATATTATTGTACTAAAGGAACATAATGGTAAATATGACACTTTCTGGGATCAATTGATAAGATTCAACCTTCATTAATCAACAAATGTGGTGTGACTCTTCATATACCACTTTCCTATAAATTTTACGTGCAAAAGATAATTATACAAATAAGATGAAACACAACCCCATATAGATCACCTACCCAACACCTCATTATATATAAGTTAATAAACCTATACGACGAAGTTTGTGCTGATTTTTACATATTTTAATGAGTAAATTATCTTTACATTCTCACACTTAGTAAAATACATTATTACACAATATATGCTAGTAGGGAACATAGAAACAAATGTTGGTTCACCTCCATTAATGATGTTTAAATATTATAAATTCTAAATAATTTATGGGTAGCATAAAATCATGTAGCATAAACATTGATGAGTATGATAGTAATTTTAAATAAAATAAATTATTTGTGCCATCCACTTCTTAAAAACCGATAATGTGTTTAAATCAATTAGGATTGACACACGTTTATTGTGTCAAAAGACTAGATAAATTAGATAAGATATCCATGTGTAGCATCTTCCATGAATACATTAACAAGAATTGTCCTCATGTATATTTGTGGTATCACGAAAAGCATAATAATTCTGTAAATAAAATAAATGCTTTCATCCTATGGCACCTACCACATGTGAGGGACCAATCTTGCATTGGAATTGACTCTATATAAGATTTTGAACATCATAGGTATATGTTATGTTTGGAAACAAAATCAGATTTCCCCAATTAGATTGTTTAATTCCTCTACATGTATCCATTACCTTAAACTTGACAAGTTTTTTATTTTCAATTACAATCATTAATCAACATAATTATTCTATCAAATTATTTCCAATCTTTTATCATTATAATAATATTTCATAATCAAGTTAATTATGGAGTCAACAAATCTAATAAATAAAATTAGATAGTCTCCTAAATGTCTTGGGTAGGGAATGGTAATATATTTAGTGGTGCCATAACATTTAGTAATTAAAATATTTAGTGGTGCCATAATATTTCCTAAAACCTTTCCCTTTTGAAGGTAATTCCAAATCCTTATGGGGTTCTAGGAAGCTTGAAGAAAATAAAACGCAAATTGGTTTTATACTCTTTTATTGTAAACGCCTACCATATGTGATGCAAAATAGCCTATGTGGATTGAGTTTAATTAATAATTATGGACAAATAAAATAGTATTACACCATCCTCTTTCATATATGTAAAAAAAAAAATTTAAAATTGACATGGCCCCGTGATAACTTTGAATTTCAAAATATTAAAATCAAATTTTATAAGATT
This sequence comes from Cryptomeria japonica, assembly GCF_030272615.1. Lineage (NCBI taxonomy): Eukaryota > Viridiplantae > Streptophyta > Pinopsida > Cupressales > Cupressaceae > Cryptomeria > Cryptomeria japonica. The sequence continues at coordinate 567,014,723 of NC_081410.1, forward strand.
TATAAATCACCCATACTTTTACCATGAGTGTCTTGTTTCTCTAATAGAATTGAGGCTCTCAAATGATATATCATGTCACTAGTGACTAGTAATATGCCTTCCCAAGTCAACACATGTGGATATATTAAAATTATTTTTTAACAAAAAACAAACAATTACTTTTTATATTTGAACTTATGTCCAGGATGGACATAAGAAAGCACAACAAAGATTATGAATGCATGACATATAGGAAACAATACGTAAACAAAGAAATATAACTAGACTATCTAGACAAGAACAATATTTTAAGAAGGGACAAAAAAACATATAGCGATAGATTAAAAAAACACCTAAAATAATGGAAAATGATATTTAAGTTTGCCAAAAATTCACTTGTAGCAATAAACTTTTTCCTCGAGTGGCAATTTTTGCATCCATTCACCGAACATGTAGCCTACTAGATGTTGCAAAATAGTGAATTGAATCATTTCAAGCTATCTAGGAATAAATTAATTAGAATAGGCACTTGATATATATAAATTGATAGTAGATACTACAAACAGAATTAACATAAATATTTTACTTTATATTTAAAAATAAATATAAGGTGTAAATTAAAAGGTAAGGATTCAATGTTTTTTATTGAAGACTAACAAGTGGCAAGCTCGATGTTCTTATTCATTGGTTCTAATAGCTTTCCAAAGGCATAGTGGTGATATACAAAATCACTGGAAATAAGCACACCAAAACCAATGATGAACTAAATGAAAAGAGCTAGTAGCTTAGTTGGTAGAGAACTCTAGTAGCAAATAGAATGTCCTAGTTACAATTGCTACCTTGTCTATATATGATATATCTCAACATGTGGTATCAAAGATAGACTAGAAAATTGTTTCTTAAGGAGGTGCTAAAAGTAAGCCACTTCCAAATTGAAGTCCAATAGAAAAAGGAAGGTCCTAGGTTTGCGTGCTAGTTGGCCAAAAGGGGGGCAATAGCTTTGTTCAAAGAGCATTCTAGTAGAATTTGGAAGGTTTCAAATCCTAGCTAGTCCATATGATCTATCCAACTAGGATTATAATCTAGGACCTTCCATTTATTGCTAGAGTGCTCTATCTAATTGACCTACTAGCCCTTTTGTAGCCATTCTATTATTAATCTAGGTGGATCTTATTTCCAAAACCCCCATCAAGCCATAGTATAGGTGCTTGGCATTTCTATCCTAATTCTAATACCATATGTTGAACTATAGTTCATATACGTGAGCTAAGAAATGAATATAGTACCCTTTTATTGTTAGTAATTAAACTACTGGATAGGGCCAGTCCCCTTAATTCTTGTAGGATTTTGCCAAGATCAAGGGCACAATGAAAAGCATAAAAAGAGACAATAGAATGACAAGAACAAACTGTATTCTCATCAATATGTAAATGATCAACTAGATTAACCAATACAATGAATATAGGCCTTCTTATATAGGCAAGGCCATATGGATGTACGAGCACACAATTATGACATGTGGCTCAATGAGAAACAAGGGTACGCAAGAAATACTAGGGGTAGGTAGGAGAAATAATATAATATTCCGCAAGAGGTGGATGACCCACCGAATGTGGAGTGTAACAGCAAAATAAGACCACAAAAGGTGGAATTTTTCCTACAAGCTCTATCCCTTTGTGCACACTTCCCTAAGTGTCTCAAATCCAAACTACGAAGAGATGCATTATCCTAAGTTAACTTAAGTAAAGTGTAATAATATCCAAAATGAATATTTATTTACACCAACACCCCCCCTTAAGTGCAACTTAGGGGAATGAAGACTCAAGTCAACAATGCAAGATGGGTACCAGCTACTAGGCCATGATAGGTACCCATGTACAATATGCAAATGTAAGCAAAACCATGCAATGCAATCTCTCACAGACGGAGAAAGGGAGAAAACCCAGTGGGAAAAAACTCCCCCCCAAAAGAGAGATGAATGTACAAAAGACTCTCAAAGAAGAAGGACAAAACCTCAAAGAGGAAAAAGTCCCCCACATAAGAGAGGAAGGAGAACTCAGCTGACCCCCCCTAATGACACATCTCGCACCCCCAAGAGAGCTCGCAATTGCTGGAACTTACTCTCGGAGAAAGGTTTGGTGAATATGTCAGCAACCTGCTCTATTGTAGGACAATACTGCAAATCAATGACCTACTCCTGGATGAGCTCTCAGATATAGTGCATATGAATCTCAATGTGTTTGGTCCGCTGGTGCTGGACCAGGTTCTTCGAGATCACAATAGCACTCTGATTGTCACAATGTAGAACTATCGGCCGTGGAGTGGTGAATCCAAACTCTGTGAGAATCTGCTGGAGCCAAATGGTCTTAGTCGCTAATTAACAGCGCCTCGATACTCAGCCTCAGTCAAAGAGAGAGCAATAGCATGTTGCTTCTTGCTCTGCCAACAAATGGGGCCCGAACCAAGGTGAAAACTGTAACCAGAAGTAGACTTACGATCATCAAGATCGCCATCCCAATCAGAGTCTGTGTAACCAACCAAGCGAAGTCCTGTGCCTGTGGCATAGTGAATCCCATAGTGATGTGTACCCTAGATGTAATGAAGGATGCGTTTGGCGGCTTTCCAATGAAGCTCATGTGGTTCCTGCATGAAGCGGGAAACCATGACAACTAAAAATGAAATATCAGGGCGTGTATGAGTCAAGTAGATGAGACTACCCACAAGCTGACGATACAAAGTGGCATCAACTGGTGGAGAAGAACACTGAGCCTCAAGCTTGACTCCTGAAAGAAAAGGAGTCTGGGCAGGTTTACAATCAGCCATATGAAAGCATGCAAGTAGATCAAGAGCATACTTGGGTTGCGATAGTGTAATCCCAGAAGGTGACTGTGAAATCTCTATCCCGAGAAAGTAGTGCAAAAGACCCAAGTCAGTCATAGAAAATTTGTCATGCAAAGCAGATTTGACCCTGCTAATGATGGATGAAGTACTCCCTGTAATGATCAAGTCATCAACATAGAGCACAAGTATCAAGTGAGAGTCATCCTGCACAAAATATAGACATTCAGATCGGAATGACACCTGGTGAAACCTGTGGAGAGAAGAAAGGAATCCATCTTGGCATACCAAGCCCTGGGGGCCTGCTTAAGGCCATAGAGAGATTTCCTTAGTCTGCAAACCAAGGAAGTATCCTAGATGAAACCCTATGGCTGCTCCATATAAATCTCCTCATCAAGGTCACCATGAAGAAAAGCACTCTTCACATCCATCTGATGTACAACCCAACCATGAGCTGCACCAATAGCAAGTGTCAAATGAATGGAGTTCATCTTGGCTACGGGTGCAAAGGTCTCAGTATAGTCAACACTTGCAACCTGAGAGAAATCTTTCACAACAAGCCGAGCCTTATACTTATCCACATTACCATCTGCTGCAAACTTCGTCTGATAGATCCACTTACATCAAACCATCTTTCTCCCCTTAGGGAGATGGACTAAATCCCATGTATTGTTCCTCATCAAGGAACTATACTCTTCCTCCATAGCTTGGTCCCACTCAGGAACCCTTGATGCTTTCCTAAATGTCTGTGGATTGGAAGCGGTGGTAATGAATGCATGTGGAAGATCCTGATGTTGTGATCGAGTTCTCCATGTATCTAAAGGATCCCGAACAAGAGAACCCACAAACTCAAGTGTCTAGTGAGCCCAACAAGGTCTAGGTGGAGGTGGAGAACAAGGCTCCTCAATTGCAAGTGGACCCTGCGGAGGTGTAATCACTAACATCACTATCCACAATGGAGGAAGGTGGAGGAGGTAGAGAGGCTAAGCTAGGAGAGCTTTCCTCAAAGTGAACACTCCTCTCAATGAACACCTCATGTGTCTCTGGATCCATCAATATGTATGCCTTAACACCCTTAGGATATCCAACAAATATGCAAGGTCGACTCTATGGTTCCAATGCCTTGCATTTTTGCGGAGGTATGCGAGCCCATGCTGGACACCCAAAGACTCTGAAATGTCTCACAATCGGTTTCCTACCAGCCCAAGCCTCAAAAGGAGTAATACCTTGCAAAGCTTTGTGAGGAACTCGATTCTGGATGTGTGTGGCACAACTGATAGCCTCTACCCAAAAGGCGGGATCAAGAGAACGTGATTGTATCATACAACTAGCCATTTCTTTGAGAGTTCTATTCTTGCGTTCTGCAACCCCATTCTATTGTGGAGTGTATGCTACAGAATGTTGAAGATCAATCCCCTCAAATGTACAAAAATCCTCAAGTCTTTTGTTCACATATTCCCTTCCATTATCTGTGCGAAGAATCTTGACCACTTTCCCTGATTGCTTCTCCACACGAGTCTTGAAGTCCTGAAATCTGTCAAATACTTCACTCTTATGAATGAGAAAGTAGACCCAAGTGAAGCGGGAGTAGTCATCAATGAAGGTGAGAACATAGCGGGCCTTACTAAATGAAGGTGTTAGAAATGGACCTGCTACATCGCTGTGAACAAGTTGAAGAACTTCCAAAGCTCTCCAAGCTTTCCCCTTATCAAACTTCTCTTCGGGACGCTTGCCCATGGAACAACCTAAACATACACCCTCTGAAAAACTGATTCGAGGTAGACCTGTGACCATGTCTTTAGTGCTGAGCTGCTGAAGATAGCGGTAGTTGAGGTGACCAAACCGCTCATGCCATAGCTTACTTTCTGAATTTGAATGAGTAAGCAAGGCCCTAGAAGGTGAACTTGGCACAAAGTGGGAGAATGAATAAAGCCTTGAGTTGTCATTGACTTGTCCCACTGCTACCAAGGCATCATCATCAAGTTCCTTTACCACAACTGAATCTGGTGTAAACTCAACCTTTTTCCCATTCCCATAGTGAGTGATTTGGTAGATGGAGAGAAGGTTGGTAGACAAGTTAGGAACATAGAGAACATTCTCAAATGTTCCATCATCCATGTCAACTAAACCTTTCCCTTCAACCTCTACTTGTGTATCATCACCTATGTAAATGTGAGGTACCTTAGATGGCTCCAATGAAGAAAACTGCTCCTTTGTAGAATCCATGTGATATGAGGCACCCGAGTCAAGTATCCATTGCTATGAAGAACCTGTTGTAGCCACAAATGCTTGCCCTTTTCCCTTAGACTGTGAGGAAGAGGAAGGAGATGAATCCTTCTTTGAATAGGCGAATGGCAAGTTGATGTTGTTTTTCTTAAGAGGATTGGTTAACTCATCAACTTGCTTTGCGTGGCATCGATGCTCATCATGACCATACCTCTTGCAATATGCACAAGTTGGTTTATCCTTCTTAGGTGGTGTCCCCTTCTTGGAAGAGGATGAAAAATCTCCTTGGGATGGAGAGGATGATTGTCCTTTTTCCTGGTGTGGCTTAGACTTAGAGTTCTTCTTCTTCTTCTTGGAATCTTTGCCTTGACTTCCTTGATTCCCTTGATTAGCCACCAAAGCCTTGGACTTTGAAGACTTGAGAAGCCCCATGTTCAACAACTTAGATTGTTCCAATATCAACATTTCTGTGAAAGCATCAAATGAAGGCATAACATAGGAACTCCCTACTGTCAAACGATGAGTTTGGAAGCTAGACACAAATGTTGCATATTCTGGTGCAAGCTTGTCCAACAAGTTGAATATCAACTGAGCATCCTTTTTGTCAATTCCACAATCCTTAAGCTTTGCTCTTAGCTCATTTGCTTTGGTGACATAATCTTGGATTGTATCAAAACTCTTGGGATCCAAGTTAGTGAGCTCATTGTCAATCTAATAGCCTCTGATTTCATCAACTTGACCATACAATTTTTGAAACATATCCCAAGCCTCTTTGATTGTTTTACACTTCTCAATGTGAAAATTGAGGTCATCTGAGACATACTTGCGCAAAGTTCCAAGAGCCATGCAATTATTTGTGAGCCATTCTAATTGAGCATTTGGATCAGCCTTAGGATCAGGTGGTGCTGTTATTGTTCCATCTATGTAATGTGTGAGACCCTTTTCCATTAATTTACTCCATACTTTAATTTTCCATGATGCATAATTATGTGGAGTTAAAGGTGGAAATTTATTAGGACTCATTGCAACAAAAATGGAAAGAGCACAAAGAGAGGCACAATCACACAAGACACCCCCCCAAATTCACTCAATCAAAGAACCCCCCCCAAAAGTGATGATTTGGCACTTTATAATTAGTGCGTATATAATGGGCCACTTGCAAAAAATGGCAAAGTGGACTTCTAATTACAATTTTACAACTACCTCAATAAGGCCAAAAGAGACTCAAACTGATAATGCAAGAGATCTAACTAAGATCCAAGCAATTTACAAGTACCTAATAGGCCAAATAAGACCAATTTCTGAAAGTACAATTTTTACTCAAAATCTCTGAAATCTGATCATAGATTATGAAATTAGACAAAAAAAATATGCACTTTCAAAAAAAAGGGCACCTGAAAAGGAGGTCGTATGAACTCAAACGAGGCCTTTGAAGTTGCAGAATTGAGGATTGGATAGGTACAGCTGAGAGAATCCAAAAATTCTGAAAAACCTGTGCACCAAAATTAGAAAATAACCACACCACTACGAAGATCATGAAAGTTTAGCCCATTTCAAAAAAAATTGCACCAAAAAAGGAGCAAAAATGAGCAAGTTATGGCCTTTCAAAGTTGGACTGCAAAACTGAAAAGCTCAATGGAGAGGGGGTCAAAAAATTTCAAAAAGCTGCTGATGTGGTGTTGACGTCAGTAGTTTACTATCTTAAATTTGACGGTCGTTTGACCGTCATGCAAACTTCGCCTCCCTGCTGACTGGGCATCCGTACCATACGGAGAGGCTGACTGGGCGCGGTGACTGTGCAGCTGACTGGGCTACCATACCATACAGACTGCTAACTGGGCTGTCTGCATCAGCTCTGCATGGCGGATGATGTGGCAGATGACTGGATGTACGGTTTTGACCACAGGCCAGTGGCCGCCTGCCACGTGGTGGGCGCGGGTCCGTCGGTTTAGTGGTTGCCGGAGGGATGGTGACCGGTGGGCTGGGAGCCAAGGGAAGCCAGCGGCGGGAGTGAGGTGGCTAGTGGGAGAATGAGGCAGCTGGCGGATGGTCTGGGTAGCCGGCGGCGGGAGACCTGGGCGTCGGCTAAGGGAGACCTGGGCGGCGACGGGTACACATCGACGCAGGAGGTACACGGTAGCAGCGGCGGGGGGAATTCTGGGCGCTACAGGAGGTGTACGGCAGCAACGGCGACAGCGCAGGTACAACTTGCAACACGCAGGTACAAAGGGCATGGGGGGGGGTCTGCGGACCCCCCAAAAATATATATATATTTTTTTTTTTTTTTTATTTTTTTTTTTATTTGATTTTTTTTTATCGCCCTTTTTGATTTTTCGAATTTTTTTTTTTCGGAAAAATAATAAAAAAAATTTCGAAATCCGTACAATGATAGCCAAAATGGGGAAAAAAAATTTCTCACCAAAATAGGTCGACTTTATAGTCGAAATTTATGGAAACGGCCTCCCGGATTTAACGGTGATGTCCAAATCGTTGTACAACGCCCCCCAAAAATGAAGATCCCCAAATCCAAAAATAGAAGCCTCCAAAGTGTCTCCAAAAAACTAATCACTGAAGCCCAATAGGTCTGATACCATGTAGGATTTTGCCAAGATTAAGGGCACAATGAAAAGTATAAAAAGAGACAATAGAATGACAAGAACAAACTGTATTCTCATCAATATGCAAATGATCAATTGGATTAACCAATACAATGAATATAGGCCTGCTTATATAGGCAAGGCCATATGGATGTACGAGCACACAATTATGACATGTGACTCAATGAGAAACAAGGGTAGGTAAGAAATACTAGGGGTAGGTAGGAGAAATAATATAATATTCCACAAGAGGTGGATGACCCACCGAATGTGGAGTGTAACAGCAAAATAAGACCACAAAAGGTGGAATTTCTCCTACAAGCTCTATCCCTATGTGCACACTTCCCTAAGTGTCTCAAATTCAAACTACGAAGAGATGCATTATCCTAAGTTAACTTAAGTAAAGTGTAATAATATCCAAAATGAATATTTATTTACACCAACAATTCTATATAAAATAAAATATACATGATAATCATAGAGTTCTAGCTAAAAATGTAGTATTTCTTGCTATACCGAAAGTTCTAATTATGCTTGTTTAGAGTAGTCATCTGAAACTATCTACAAACTCAGAGAGTCATTCATGAAATTACAAAATTACCGTAAGGCCTAGATAATTCTCACTTCAGAAATTTAAATTTCTATATCTTCAAAGGCTATCTATTATTTTCCAGCCTTTTAGGTCGCCTCCATACGTCAAATTATCCTAACAGTAATACATATTCTACTAAGGCTAAGTAAGAAAATATGTCAACAGATAGGCACAGAAGAACACAAGTTTTATAATTGTTATTAGAGTGATTTAGCAACTGAGCTATTGGGCAATCCACCATCAATTTAATTGTGGTCCATTTTCAACACTCTCTTAAGAAACACTAGATGCTTGGGCCCTACCTACAAATTATATGGACAAGCTAAAACTCAAACCTAAAATCCTCTGTTTGTGGCCATCCCATCATCTGTAGGCCATCTCTTTGTGGCCATCCCATCGTCTTTAGGCCATGACTTATTTTCAACAAAAATGAATGATGTGTGTAATTATTGTGTTAGAGCATAAGGCCCTATTAGGTAGTTAACTTCTTGCAACTTTACTTTAGCGATTGCATAATATTTTTTCTATCTAAGTGACCATCAAACAATTGTTATTGATCTGCGAGCACATTTGAAAGATTTTAACTTCTTTGTTGCATCCGTGATCTTCGTTATCCAAAATTTATTCGATGATATTATTTTGTCCAATGAGCTTCTTGTTAATTATGGGTAGCTTGGATAGCTATTTGTCCTGACCCAGAAATAGCAGCATTAGGTATGGGTAGTTTGGATAGCTATTCGTCTTGACCCAGAATTTAGAAAATGGTTGTTTTTGTCAGATCCTTTTGTTAGGATAAAAACAATTGTTATTTAATAGTGGCTCTTTTTAGGTGACACTTCATAGCCAAAATTAGTTATTGGTTATTGAGTTGTCTTAATCTCAGTCGTTGGTTTGAATTAATCTCAGCCATTGGTTTTCAAACAGAGTAGTATAAAAAGGGGTCATGGGTCATTTGGAAATGATGAAGTTTGAGAATTATTTGCAGAGTTAGCAAATAGTCTTGCGGTGTTAGCAAGGGGCATAGTGATAGCGTTGGGGATAGGAGTGCAGGAATATCAACGGGAGAAATTGGAAGCTTGTTGTATTTTTGCCAGTGAGAGGCAAGGAATTTTGTATCTCTTAATTTGTTGAAGTTAATATATTTCTCATCTGCAGTACTGGTTTTCCCTTTGGGGTTTTTCTAGGGACAATTGTCCAAAAATATCATGTCATTGTGTTACATATTTCTTTCCGCCTATTTTTATTTGTGAAGTTGTAGTTGTGTTATTTTCCAATATTTGTTGATGAAATAATCTATTAAAGATAGGAGGTTAATAATTAGTAACTGCAATAGAATTTTCACATGGTATCAGAGCTAAGTTGAGGGTAGAAAAGGTTTAACCTAGGCAAGGAAAGAAATTGAAGGGTTATAAAATCTAGATTGACTTATTTAGAATTATTATTTCTTTTATCCCTTGAGATGGCCTCAGCAGGTTTAAGAGATCTGGATAGATTAGATGGAGCCTCAAATTTTGGTGTCTTGAAAGCCAGAATTTCTTTATTGCTAGAAGAGAATGGTATCAAGGAATATGTTACTACTGTTGTGACTATACCTACAGATGCAACACTTCTTGCAGCATATAAGAATGATGATTCCAAAGCGAGGAGGATAATCCTTGACGATGTTAAGGATCACATAGTTCCTCATATCTCAGATTTGGATAAAGGGAAAGCAATGTGGGACACCATCCTGAATCTGTACCAGAATGCAACCACCAACCGGAAGCTAATTCTTAGAGAAAAGTTGAGGAATACTCGATGAACAAGGGAGAAGACATTACATGTTACCTCACCAGGCTTAGACTTGTTCAAGTTATTAATGGACGAGACACCTTACCAAGTTGGGATCGACTTTGGAGTGATTTCACTCAGGAGGAGCTTAGACTAAGCCTTGTCAATGGAGCCAATAATAAGAGTCAGAAAAGTGAGGTGGAACAGGAAAACGTTGCCCTAGCTGGTAAAGGGAAAGCAAAGAAGGGATCTAGTAAAGGATCAAATCCACAAGGTGAGAAGAAGAAGAAGGATCTATCTAAGATCAAATGCTTTGGATGTCACGAGTTTGGCAAATATCTCAGCGATTGCCCACAAAGGAATAAAGATAAGAAGGACAAGAACCAAGTGGCAACTTTAGCAAGTGCAGAGGAGCTCTCTAGTAGATTGGAGGATGAGTTTGCACTCATAGCTTGTATGATTAGCTCAACCTTACAAAGTGTCTAGTATATAAATAGTGGGGCGTCATTTCATATGACAAGAGTTAGAGAGTACTTCTCCAACTACAAGGAGGAGAACACCAAAATCCAGATCTCTATGGGGAACTTGTCCAAACTCAACCCAGTTAGGAAAGGGACTATTCAGTTTTAGAGGGAGAATGGCTAGATGATTTCCATTCATGATGTATTACATGTTCCAGGTTTAGGTATAAATCTGATTTCCGTATCTGTCCTTCAGGATAAAGGTTATAATGTACTCTTTAGAGGGGCTCATGGGTTGATCAAGTATAAGGATTGGAAATCACCCATAGCAATTGGAGTTAGGACTGGTCGACTTTATAGGTTGCAATTTGATACTCCTAAGGCATTCCTGAGCAGCAGTAATCCTAGAGATCTTGGAGAGAGCTATGGCATAGGAGAATGGGCCATATACATTATGGAGCACTTAAATTGCTTCATGAGACTGTGACAGGTGTTCTAGAGGTGATCATAGAGCATGATGATATATGTAAGGGATGTGTGTTGGGGAAGTTTGTAAAAGCATCTTTTCCAAGAAGTGACACAAGATCTGAGGGTGTCCTTGATCTAGTACATTCAGATGTATGTGGACCTATGTCGACAAAGTCTCTCCGAGGGTATGAGTACTTTGTTACTTTTATTGATGATTTCTCCAGGAAGACCTTGATATACTTCTTGAAGACCAAGGATGAGGTTTTCAGTTTCTTCCAAGAGTTTAAAGCTCTTGTGGAGAATTTGGCAGGAAAGAAGATAAAGGTTCTTCGGTCAGACAATGAAGGCGAGTACAAAGGAAATGAGTTCCAAGAGTTCTATACCAAGGAAGGAATCAAGAGAGAGTGGACTGTTCCTTACAATCCGCAACTGAATGGAGTTGCTAAGAGGAAGAATTGGTCTATATCGGAGGTAGCAAGAGCTATTTTGCATGACTAGGATACGCCTCGTTATCTATGGGCAGAGGCATGTAGTACAACAGTATACATACAAAATAGAGTTCCACATAAGGTACTGGAGAAGATGACACCAGAGGACGTATTCACTAGGAAGAAGCCAGATGCCAGTCACTTCAAGATCTTTGGGAGTTTGGCATATTGCCACATTCCTAAGGATACACGTACCAAGTTAGATCAGATTGCAGAGAAGGGGTACTTTGTGGGGTACAGTGAAAACTCAAAGGCATATTGGATATTTATTCCAAGGACCAGGAGGATTATAGTCAGGCGCGATGTCAAGTTCATGGAGGACAAGGCATTTAGAAGGTCCAGAGATTTGCCAGCAGATGATCAGAGTGAGCAACCAACAGAAGCTCTAAGGATAGCTCAATCTAGTCAAGGGTAGCAAAGCTCAAGTATAGTTACTAGTACAAGCATAGGCTCAGGTAGTGAGAGTTCACGGAGTATGGAGCAACTAGTGCAGCAGGAGATGCATCAAGAAGACATGGAGGTTGATGTTTCATCCTCTACAGTTGGTAGTAGGAATCATGAGGTTCAGCCAACAGAAAAGAATACTCAGGAGTTAGTGGGTACTCCTAGGAGTAGTAGACAACAAAAATAACCAGCCAGGTATGATGAATATGTAGCATTAGTTAGTCAGTTGGTAGATAGTGAACCTTCTAGCTATCAGGAGGCTACACAACATCAGGTGTGGCAAGATGCAATGGTTGAGGAGTATACCTCAATAATGCAGAACGATGTGTGGGAAGTAGTTCCTAGACCAATAGCTAGGGCTGTGGTTGGATCACATTGGATCTATAAGATCAAGCATGGTGCAAATGGTAGCATCGAGAAATACAAGGCAAGGTTCATGGCAAAGGGGTTCTCTCAGAAGGAGGGAATAGACTATGAGGATACATTTGCTCCAGTGACTAGGTATACTTCTATACGAGCTATAATATTAGTTTCAGCACAAAAGGGATGGCAGATCCATCAAATGGATGTCAAGACAACATTCCTAAATGGCGAGTTGAAAGAGGAGGTATGTTACTGCATCATTTATTCCTCATGACAAGAGCGATTCATCCTATAAAATTTCCATTCAGAGTCCTTATCTTTCTTGTGACACCCCGGTTCAAGTCCTTAGTATGTTTGTAAATCCTCTTTCAGTCACAAATGTCGAGTTTAAGTAATTAGTTGAAATCTATTATCAAGTTGAACCATCTTGAACCGAGTTCAATAGGTTCTTTAGGTTCCATAGGTTCCTAGGTGTTCAGGGAGGTTTTTCATACTAATATTTTCTTTAAGTATCTTGCAGTGGCTCTCTAAAATTTTCTTGTTCGGCAATATGTTACTTTATTTCTCTCCGGGTTTTGAACTCATTGAACCAAGTTCAAGAGGTTCAAACCTGTTCAACATGTTCAATGAAGCACAAATGGTCAGTAGCTTGGTATAATTAATTTTCTTGGCAAGATTTTCCTTAAGCACGACATACACCTTGAACTACTTGAATGCCCATGAAGTCTGTTCAGGATGTTCATATGCATACGAAGTTGGTGGGTCCCGCAGGTTTTAATGATTTGATGGTGCATTCATTACCAAATATGTGGAAGTTGAACCATGTTTTAAGTGACGTCGATTCCTGGCTCTTCGAAGTAAGTAATCATTCCAGGAACTCGCAGTTACTTCAAAAACGCTGCCATGCATTCAATGCATGTGTGCAATGTCCAATCCGCAAACTTAACACACTCAGACTAAAAACTTGAATTATTGCATTCAATGTTTCCGTATCATTGCCTTCACTAATAAGGTATGAAGGATTATTAGTGCTCCGCATTTGTTCCTTGCTGCTGCATTTTTGTTTTTCCTGGATAGAGTCTTGTTTGCTGCTAGTCGTCGTCTAGTTGTTCAACTGTGAAGGTGAGTCCTTTTCTTGTTCTCTCCAGTAGTTTTTGCTTGCATTTTCTCTCTCATAGAAAGTTTTGCTGCAACCGGTTTTGGCTTATTGCTTTGAATTATGAAGTCCACACTACATTTGTTTGGGAATGTTTTTAGCCTAGCATCCACTGAACCCATAGTTAGCGATACCAACCTAAAAGGGGAAAATCTTGAGGTGTTGAAAGAGAGGGTGTTCAAGGGAATTGACAAATCTTTTGGTGTGGAAATTTTGAGTAGCGGCCTAATAGAAGCGGCAGCTTTTCCCCCAGCCATTCCTTGCCCACAATTGATTCGAGAATGTATTGCTAGATACGACCCAGTGTCTGAAACCATTAGGAGAGACAATGGTGAAACCCTTCTTGCCATAAATCATGAAGTAATTTCCTCAGTCTTCAAGATACCTGATTACCAGTTCTCCAACTTTTCCCCTGCTCAGCCAATCACTGAGTTCAATGCAGACAAAATCGGACACCGTAACAATGTAGCAAAAATCTGGTTGAAGGTTCCTCAAAGAGGTGGTTCCAGCTTACCTAAGAATCCTAATAATAATCACATGTTGCCTCACATTCATGACGTTATGCTTTTTTTGCACCGGGCCAGAGGATTCTATGAAGCTCGACGACTGGATTTATTGCTATGTGCAGTTGGTTTTGGAAGGGAAGCAATATTTGGATTGGGCTCAATTGATTGCTGATTCAATGAGAGAACAACTGAGTATGGCTAAACAGTTCAAACATAACTTCTTTATGTCTTCGTATCTCTTGTATTGTTTGGCGTGTGTTAAGGAGTTGGTTGGAATACCGAAATAGCTCATTGAGGAGGATGTTTCTGTATATGAGTTCTATCCCATGCTGCAAAAGGATAAGGCCTTACAGGATTTCAGAAGGGTACACAATGCTTTTCTGGGTGACTTGTGTCATGAATTGAAGAATATGAAAGGCAAAAGAATCTCTGAGGATGCACAAACATTGATAAAGAGGTTTGGTAGTTTTTATATCCAGTTTCCACACTTCTACTACATAAGGGTAGGCGGCTTTGAAGAGGAGCCCTTCAAGCTCCCTCACTTTTGTTCAGATTGCTTTGTTCTGGGGGAGATATGCAAACAACTGACCTCAGTAATCAAAAAGGCACAACCTAGGGATAAATGGGAGGGTCATTTTCCCATCTAATTGGGTGTGTTGTCCTACAGTTCGATGTCCGACGCTTTGAGTATTGGAGCAGATCTCAGGAATTTCAATTTTTCCCTATATCCTGAAAGGAAAGGTTTCGATAATAAGGGTTTTTCTCAAAGTCTTGGTCTAATGCCATACCTCCCAATGCCTCAACTAGAGGATTTCTGGGAAGATTGTACTGATGAACTCAAGGTGTTCAAAAGGGGAAACATTAGGTTGACATCAGAACAAGTCGTTCCATTGCAGATAAAATTGGATACTAAGGGGCTCGAAGAGGACTATCTAGAGCTATTCGAACTAGCATATTTAGCCAATGCAGAAATTGTAATGCCTCCAATTGAATGGGATGAGGAAGAGAAAGATGATATATAGTTAAGGACCAAAGGATTCTTGGAAAGGACCGCGGTGTGGGTTGCCAATAAGAAAGCAGTGAAATTAGGCGTTAAGTCTAATTCTGTGAGAAGTAATGAGGACCCTCTACGTTCAAAAAAGCATCTTTCTAACAATGCTTTTATGCCTATTCATGCAGGTAAGGATAGCAAGCCGCCCCAGCTTAGACATAGGTCTAATTCAGCTTTGGATTTCTGTACTCCTCGGCATACCCAGTCCCGAAGTACCGCTCAAAGAAAGATGGATCAAGCAAAGGATACAGGGGTGAAAGATACGATTCTCGATGCCCGGATATTTAAAGTTGAAGACTTGGATGGCGATGTTGCTAATTCCCTGGATTCTCATATGATGACTATGGCTATGACGCCACCTTCCAAAGTGATTGAAGGAACAACTAGCTCCAGTGCAACTCCTAAGTGGTTGACCACCTCAGTGAAGAAAAAGCGGATTTTTCTTCCCGTGACTATTCTGATTTAGGAAATGGTCGTTAAGTAAATAGATAAGAGTTTTAAGCCAAAAAGGTTCAAGACTGCCACTCGCTTGGACAATGATGAGGGAACTAGAAAATGGGTTGCTGAAATCGCCTCGTACAAACCCAAGGATGAAAACAAGGAGACTAGCCTCGATGATTTCGAGATCACAAAGGTGGAATTGGGAAACATAAGTAGAGACACAGACAATCATTTCTTCCAAGTATCGGCAAAGAAAATGCTCACTAGATCAGAGAAAGATGGGCAAGAAAAGAGAGAGCTAAAGTGACACATAAATGTTCTGGCCTAGTTCATCGACAGTATTGGTTGCTTTGGGGCACTCCCAATATCCAAAATAAAAAGTTAATGAGCCAAGTTCAACGGGCCAAGAGTATTGCAGAAGTTGTGGAGAAATGGAATGAGGGAATAATCAAGGACGGCGAGAAGTACATCACTGACTCCTGAAGGCTATGCGATGAGATACAGAGTCTTATTGCCGAAGTTCAAAATCAGCTTGTGCCGTGGGAGAAGGAGGAACACAAATGGCAGAATATCTTGCCCTTGTTTGCCAAAATAAAAGAATATGGAGTTATCAGGTTTTTTACGGAACACTCAATCAAACTAGTAGCGGATGAATGCCAGCTCTTTGTGCTAAAGAAAACCATAATGTGGCGAGTGCTTACCTTCAAGTCTGTGATCTCCGACGCTAAGACCTCTATTTACGAGCTCGAGGATCTCAAGTGTAGTATAGTTAATGGTAACAAGGTGGTTAATCTTGACCATGATTGGCAGCTGGGAATTTACAGGTTGAACACAAAGGATGCAATCAAGGCTTTCCGGATAAACATGGAGAAAATCAAGGCCAAGGGTAATTTCACCCCAGAAGATATAACAAGGGTGGCTAGGATTGAGTCCATGACATTTATTGGAAATGATCAGTTGTTGAAACATGCCTAAAAGATGGTGAAATAGCAGTAGAATAAGGAGGTGGTGAAGGAAAAGCTCAACGCAATGAAAGTACTGAACCAATCTATTATTCAAGAACTCACAACTGCGCATGACGCCCACAAAAGCGAAGAGGATGATGATGATGGAAAAGTGACATAATGCATTGATTCAGGCCTAGTTTCCTTTATTTTTGTAATTTCTCATGTTTATGCAAAGACTTCGGGACATCTGTCCCAGAATACATCTTGTCAGTTTCATAACTATTTTGGGGGAGGTCGAGTTTTCAAGAAGACCTCCCCTATTCTAAAAGGTATAAATGAAGGAAAGACAGATAGAATAGGGCTTAGTTTTGGTGACCAATTTTTGGTTAGTTTTTGTTTTTCCCTCTGTTTTTGTGAATTTTCTGTTTTGTAGAAGGAAGAATCAGACTGCTAAATCTGGAATGGAAAAAGATTTATACATGCATTATCATGCCTTCGTTGCATAAGAATATATATATACAATGATCATACTATTCTTGGGAGAAGGAAAATCTGTGGGTTTTGAATTTGTGTAGATACATATCTTTGCATATGCTTATCTTTGCATATGCTTATCTAATCAAATAATAGTAATAATCTTTCCATTGCAAAAAATTCTTCTTCTTCTGGTATTCCTTCCTTTGAATGTTTGTTTTCTTTTAGAAAAGATTCATGTTTTGAGAACAGATTTGGTTTCTTTAATTTGTTCATTTTTTATTAAACCTGTGGAAATGGTGTACTGAACTTTGATTTAGTTGCTATCATCTCTTGTATTTAAAAGATAGGAAAGATTGTTTTCTCCTTTTATGAAACATGTTTGAAATATCAGCCTCTCATCCAAGAATGAAGTAGGCAGCCTTACATGCTTTCAAGTTAAAAGCTACTACTCAAATTAAATTAATTAAAATCATTCCTTGAAAAACTTAGATAGGGAGCTGTACCTATGGAAAATTTAGAGGGAAGTGGTTTATACAACACTTACCCAAATGTTTAGTGAAACACTTGTCCTTAAAACAAGGCGACAGAGTTCAAAATTGATCATTTTAAAAAGGGACAAATCTGTTCACTAACAGATTTTTGGCGACTCTGCTGGGGAAAGCAGAGGAAAACCGAACATTCAGTAGACCAGCATGCCATGGACATGAAAAAATTGAACCTATAATCAACAAAATTCACAGAGTTTGTTTTGTCAAAGACATAGTTCTATAATTCAAGAGAAACGTTGAGATTGAAATTTGCTTAAAGGAGCTTAGGTTTCCTAAGGGTGATAACACTGGATTCTCATCCATATACCAGATCGCAAAGGAGAGAAGGAATAATTGATAATTGTTTTGAAGAATTACAAGGGTTGTTGTTCACCACAAACTTTACTCCCAAAAGAAATGCTAAAAGTAGACCTTCCTCTCCTGTCAGAGTTACTCCTATACCTTCTTCTTCAAACCCTTGGCAAGAACTAACGCTTACTGGAGTTCAAGCTCCTCCTCTAGCAACCATTTATCTTGTGTTCATTATAGCCCAACCATGGGGTGCTGCTGTTGGACCTCTTGCTATCGCAGCTCATAATTCACATCCAAAAGGGGCAAGGGATGTCCTACCTAAATATAATGGAGACAAAAAAGTCTCAGTTAAAGACCACTTGAATTCTTTTAATGTAGCCACTGGGATTCTGGCAGTCCAATATGAAGATGTGGCCGTTAGGCTTTTGGCCCAAACTCTTACTGAGGGGGTAGCAGATTGGTTCAGTCATCTACGAGCAGGATCCATAACTAATTGGAAAACAATAAAAACCACTTTTGAGAAAAGGTTCAAAAGTGTTGATGATGAACATTTGTTACTGGCTCAGCTAACACAAATGAAAAAGGAAAATCATGAGCCAATGAGGGACTACGTAGCCAGGTATAATAAGATTATCCATAAAATTCCTCAAGCCAAAAGGCCAACCGCTAATAATCAACAATGTTTCTTCATAAATTCCATGCCTCCTAACGTGGATTTTCACCTTAGAAGAAGTAGGCCGGCTGATCTTGAGACTGCAGAAAATGAAGCTATACAACTTTAAGATGATCTGATAACAGCCGGGAAATGGAAGAAAGATGTACAAACCCCTCAGGGTCAACCTCGGGCATCTACCTCTTCCACTGACCTAGTTGTTTAGCGGCTTGTCAATGATATGATTGCTTGGAAGAGGCAGATACCCAAGCTTGGAAGTTCCTATCTACAGCCTTATCAGGGTATAAGCAGGAAAACTCCAAATCAGTATAACTATGGACGACCGTTGCAATTACCTGTTGATCCACAAAGATTACAAATAGAGGCACCTCCTGACAAGGGTGTCATGTGTTCATTCCATCTTACCACAGATCATGATGGGGGTTCTTGTCCTAATATGATAAGACATGTTCAGATGCAAAACACAAAAGATGAATTAGGTGAGTTCACTGAAGCAGAAAAAATTCAAGAGGTACCTAGCGACTCTGGAACATTCTACCTCAAATATGAGTCGGATTCGGAAAGAGGTAGTAACATTTTGGCGACCCTTGAAGGTCTGCATGTGCGATTCTAACAAGTAATCAACGAACTTCCCAGACTTCTTATTTTGTGAACCCTTCTGGAGGCAACTTCAAAGGTAAATATCTCCCAAATAATAGATTTTCAAAGACCCCTGAGGTTAGGATTTTGCAAAAGAATCATGAAGATAACAATAGCTCTTCCTCTTCCTCCTCCTTTGACATTATTGAGTTTTGTAAAGCTTCTACTTTTCAACTTCCCACTACTGAGTATTTGAAACTGAATCCAAAAGAACTAGATAAGCTGGTCAAATATGTTAAGGGAGACTCTTCCTCAGAGTCCCTGGTGCCCGGATGTGTGGAGAATAGTGATTTGATTGCTGCTAAAAAATCTTCATCTGTCCCATGCCCATTAGCTAACTTGGCTGATCTCTATGCTTTTCAAGATGCTAAAAATGGGCTTCAGGTTGAGATTCCGAAACCTGAACCTTTCTATATTTCCCTTCTCCTAAATGGTTAGAAGCTTAGCAATTACATAATAGATTCAGGGGCATCAGACAATATAATGCCTTCACCTCTTGCTAGATCTCTAGGTTTAACTCTCATGAAAACATTTGGGAGATGCTTTTTGATGGATAGGAAATAGGTTCCTCTTATTGGATAGGTAAAAGACGTCCAGGCAGTGCTAGCAGCATGCCCTGATAAAAGAGTAAAATTAACTATCTTGGTTGCTGAAATTCCCGCAAGTTATGGGATGCTCTTGAGTAAAACTTTTTGTAAAGACCTTGGTGGCGAAATCAAGATGGATTGGTCTAAAGCTATTAT
Source organism: Cryptomeria japonica (assembly GCF_030272615.1). Lineage (NCBI taxonomy): Eukaryota > Viridiplantae > Streptophyta > Pinopsida > Cupressales > Cupressaceae > Cryptomeria > Cryptomeria japonica. The sequence goes on from NC_081410.1 coordinate 567,034,421, forward strand.
TCCTCTTGGAAAAGAGAAAATCAAACTTGAACCTGAGCCAAAAAATAAGTACACTATTTTTCCTTCGGATAACCCCAAAGCCCAAATTCTGTTTCAAGAATGTGAGTTTGGAAACTATCTCATCCTTGCACCTGGCAGAAGGGAACCGAAAGAAGCTTTCGACGAACTTGGCGGGTTGTGGCAGATGGAATTTGATGGAAGTTGCGCCAACTCCGACTCTGGAGCAGGGGTAGTTTTGCTGTCACCCACTGGTAATAGTTTTCCGTTTTCTTTCAAGTTGGATTTTAAGAATACTAATAATACTGCAGAGTATGAGGCATTATTATTAGGATTAAATGAGGCCAGATGTAAAGCTATCAAGTTGCTCAAAGTTAAAGGTGATGCAGAGTTGATCGTCAGATAGGTGAGAAATGTTTATACAGTTAAGAATGACAGAATGAGATATTATAGAAATAGGGTTTGGGATGAGTTAGAATTATTTGATGCCTTCTCGATTGAAGTCATTCTGAGTGAACAGAATTGTAGGGCAGATTTGTTGGCCATTTCAGCTTCACTTTTGTTACCGCATCCAGACTTTAAGGATAATTCATATAGGATTGAAATGATTTACAAGCCTAGTGTCCCTGATAATGTAAATAATTGGCAAGTATTTGATGTGGATGCTCAGATCAAGGACTTTTTGGAATGTGTTTAGTCATTCTCCAAATCATATTTTGAAGGCTCTGAAAATAACTGCAAGGAGTTTAGTCCAGACCCAGATGTTGATCCTACAAATAGTTTTATTCAGCTGAAAGGCAACAAAATTCCGAAAGGGCTAGTGACTTTGGAGAGGTTTTTCACCAGAGATGATGCATTCATAGGCAAGAAAGTTCCCAAGGATGATGGGAAAGGGAGTTGCGAGAAAATAAATTTGGGTGATGAGTCTAACCCAAAAGAGATAACAATTGGCAAGTGTTGTTCTACGGAAGAAAAGCAAATACTTGGCACACTACTGAAACAATACATTGATATTTTCGCCTAGTCCTATGATGACCTGAAGGAGTTTAGAGATGGGCATTTTCAGCATCAGATTCCGTTGAAGCCAGGCGTCTCTCCTTTTAGACAAAAATTGAGGAAATTCAACCCCATAATGGCAGATGCAATTTTTAAAGAGGTTGATAAAATGCTTAAGGTTAGAATCATATATCCAATTCATCACTCTAGCTGAGTAGCCAACATTGTGCCCATATGGAAGAAGAATGGAGAGATTTGTATTTGTGTTGCTTTTCGCAATTTGAATCAGGTGAGTTTGAAGGACAACTATGCTTTACCCAATATGGACCACATTCTGCAGACGGTATCCGGGTCAGAGATGATGTCGATGTTAGACGGTTTTTCTAGTTACAATCAAATTATTGTTGCAGAGCATGAACAATACAAGATGACATTCATCACTCCGTGGGGAACATTTGCATATAACCATATTCCTTTTGGTTTAATAAACGTCGGAGCCACATTTTAAAGAGCTATGGACTCCTCTTTTAAGGATTTTCGAGATAGAATTATTGTTGTTTACCTAGATGACCTGACGGTATTTTCTAAAGAGAGGAAGAACCATCTCAAGTATCTGAGGGCAGTTCTACAGCGTTGTCGAGAGCACGATATTTCCCTGAACCCAAAGAAATTAGTTTTTTGTGTCATGGAGGGCAAATTGCTAGGACATATTGTCTCAAAGGAAGGAGTCAAGATTGATCCTGAGAGAGTTAATGCAATTCAACATCTCAGTTTACCTTCCAACCAGACTGGAGTAAGGTCATTCTTTGGTCAAGTGAATTTCTTAAGGAGATTCATTCTGGAGTTTGCAGAAACTACAAAACACATCATTAGCTTGTTGAGTGAACAACATCCTTTCAAATGGACTTAAGAGGCCAAAGAAGCTTTCGAAAGAATCAAGGGTTCAGTTGCAAATGTGCCTACTCTCATTAACCGAGATTTCACAAAGGACTTCATTTTGTATTGCTATGCATCAGAACATACAATGTCTAGAATATTGTTACAGTTGGATGAATTTGGGACCGAAGCACATATATCATTCATGAGTATTCCGCTCAAGAAGCATGAGCTTAATTACTCACTCTTGGAGAAACATGCCTTTGCTGTAGTCAAAGCTGTGAAACAGTTTTGGTATTATATTCTGCACCCTCACTCTTTGGTTTTTGTCCTAGACTCTGTAGTGAAAAGTGTAGACACCCAAAATTGTCCAGTCTAATTAAATAAATATTTTATTTATTTAATTATCTAAGCTTAATTCTTCTATTAATTAAATAAATCTTTATTTATTTAATTAATTCATTTATCCTCTTCTAGCCTTATTTCTCATTTAAATAAATACATTTATTTATTTAAATTGTCCTTTTCCTAAATTAAATAAATATTTTATATATTTAATTGATCCCACTTCTTCTATTAATTAAATAAATCTTTATTTATTTAATTAATTCATTAACCTTTTCTACCCATGACACATGTCATTCATCTCTTAATTCATACATTACCTACCCCTTTCATTATTTTATTATTTCCTCTACCTACCCTCTAATCATAGCCAACCTCCTTTTACACCTCTCAATCTTATCCCTCCATTTCATACAGTGTTTTCTATATAAGGAGATGCTTCCTTCATTATCAAACCCTAATGAATCATCTTAAGGACTTGATTACACTACGATCTTACTTGCAACCACATTCCTTTCTTTGTTGAGCTCTTGTGCACATAAAATCTGAGAGCAAATATATCAAGCAAGATCAATGGAGATAGGAAGAATGGAGATACAAACCCTATTGGACATGTTATGGTATAATCTTTGTGATTTCATTTGATTTGCATTGTCTTAGGTAATCTTCATATGTTATGGTGGACCTTTGTTGTTGTTAGGCTAGGGTTTTGTGGTTGAATTCATTTAGCCTTTCAATATCGTTATTATTGTTATCCATTTTCACCATATACAAAAAGTATTTTAACTTAGCAAAAGGTTGGACTTAATAAAAGAGCAACTTGGGTAACAAAAATTCAAGAATATGATTTAGATATTCGCCCTACAAAGATAGTCAAAGGACAAGGCTTATGCAGGTTAATAGCAGAAAATGAGATGGAAACAGAAGCAGAATTACCATTAACTCTTTTTGTTGGATTGCAGGATACCTGGTTCTCTAATGTGGCTTATTACTTGACTTATGGCAGCTGCCCAAGTCATCTGTCAGCAAAAGAGCAAAGGAATCTTAAGTTAAAGGCTGCTAAGTATGTAATTTGGTGGTATGTTTTGTACAAAAAAGGTTTAGATGGAACATACTTAAGGTGTGTAGATAAACCTCAACAGCAAAAACTTTTGGAGATTTATCATGGTGAAGCTTGTGGGGGACATTTCTCATCGTCTGTTACTACTTTCAAAATTTTGAGGAATTGTTTTTATTGGCTAGGCATGTTTAAGGATGCATATATTTATGTTAAGGAGTGTGAGAAATGCCAACTCTTTTCTGGGAAGCCACATTTAGCGGTCCTGCCTTTAAGGCATGTGGTAGTAGATGAACCTTTCAAACAGTGGGGCATTGATTTCATAGGGCCAATAAACCCTCATTCCACTGCTGGTCATATGTACATTTTGACAGCAACTAACTACTTTACCAAGTGGGTGGAAGCCATTCCCTCTAAAAAAGCAAACTCAGAAGTTGTGTGTAGTTTTCTCAAGGATTACATCCTAGTTCATTTTGGGGTTCCCCAAAAGATTGTTGCAGATAATGCATCATATTTCTCTTCTGAGGAGTTAACTATGTTTTTCTATGAGCATCAGATTACCCTCTTGCATTCTTCTGATTACTTTCCATAGGGTAATGGACTAGCAGAGCCCAACAACAAGAACCTGATAGCCATCATGAAAAAGTTGGTTGACAAAAATGCTCGAAATTGGCATAAGAAGGTATATGAAGCTTTGTGGGCAGATAGAACCATGCCCAAGAGGTCCATTGGAAGGGCACCTTTTGAAATTGTGTATGGGGTCGGTGCAAAACTTTCTTTACCTCTGGAGTTATCAGCAGCCAAGCTGCAGACAGTAGTGGAGGATTCTTTCTTTTAGAATTCTTTAGAGAAAAGAGTTATGTACCTAACGAAGTTGGAGGAAAAGAGGGAGTTGCTGGTGGACAGAATCACGGTGCATCAAAGCCGAGTGAAGAGGATTTTTGACATGAGTGCTCGGTCGAGAGGTTTCTTGATAGGAGATGAAGTGTTGTTATGGGATAAAAGGAAAGAGCCAAAGGGTGCTCACAGCAAGTTTGATTCATTATGGAAAGGCCCTTTCAAGATCTACGAAGCGGTGGGCAAAAATGCTTTCAGACTCAGCTACACCGATGAAGCGGTTATGCCCTATACCTACAACAGGAAAGATCTCAAACTCTACAAATTGTAAGTCTTGTGGTCGAGAGTTTTTGTATATAGTAGCTTAGGTGTTCTTAGTTGTGAGTCACCTTATCCTTTCCCCTTTTTGTTTTTGGTCATGCGAAACCAGAGTTTGGGACTTGTTTGCATTTTCCTTTGTAAAATACAATCCCCAATCAGAGCCAATGTTATTGCATCATTTATTCCTCATGACAAGAGCGAGTCATCCTAAAAAAATTTCCATTCAGAGTCCTTATCTTTCTTGTGACACCCCGGTTCAAGTACTTAGTACGTCTGTAAATCCTCTTTCAGTCACAAATGTCGAGTTTAAGTAATTAGTTGAAATCTGTGAACAAGTTGAACCATCTTGAACTGATTTCAACAGGTTCATTTAGGTTCCATAGGTTCCTAGGTGTTCAGGGAGGTTTTTCATACTAATATTTTCTTTAAGTATCTTGTAGTGGCTCTTTAAAAGTTTCTTGTTCGGCAATATGTTACTTTATTTCTCTCCGGGTTTTGAACTCATTGAACCAAGTTCAAGAGGTTCAAACGTGTTCAACATGTTCAATGTAGCACAAATGGTCAACAGCTTGGTATAATTAGTTTTCTTGGCAAGATTTTCCTTGAGCACGATGTACACCTTGAACTACTTGAACGCCCATGAAGTCTGTTCAGGATTTTCATATGTGTACGAAGTTGGTGGGTCCCACGGGTTTTAATGATTTGATGGTGCATTCATTACCAAATATGTGGAAGCTGAACCATGTTTTAAGTGATGTCGATTCCTGGCTCTTCGAAGTAAGTAATCATTTCAGGAACTGGCGGTTACTTCAAAAAAATCGCCATGCATTCAATGCATGCGTGCGATGTCCAATCTAAAAACTTAACACACTCAGACTGAAAATTGGAATTACTGCATTAAATGTTTCTATATCATTGCCTTCACTAATAAGGTGTGAAGAATTATTAGTGCTCTAGATTTGTTCCTCGCTGCTGCATTTTTGTTTTTCCTAGACAGGAGTCTTATTTGCTGCTAGTCATCGTCTGGTTGTTCGATTGTCAAGGTGAGTCCTTTTCTTGTTCTCTCTAGTAGTTTTTGCTTGCATTTTCTCTCTCATAGATAGTTTTGCTACAACCGGTTTTGGCTTATTGCTTTGAATTATGAAGTCCACACTACATTTGTTTGGGAATGTTTTTACCGTGGCATCCACTGAACCCATAGTTAGAGATACCAACCTAAATGGGGAAAATCTTGAGGTGTTGAAAAAGAGGGTGTTCAAGGGAATTGACAAATCTTTTGGTGTGGAGATTTTGAGTAGTGGCCTCATAGAAGCGGCAGCTTTTCCCCCAGCCATTCCTTACCCAGAATTGATTCAGGAATGTATTGCTAGATATGACCCAGTGTCTGAAACCATTAGGAGAGACAATGGTGAAACCCTTCTTGCCATAAATCATGAAGTAATTTCCTCAGTCTTCAAGATACCTAATTACCAGTTCTCCAACTTTTCCCCTATTCAGTCAATCACCGAGTTCAACAAAAACAAAACCGGACACCATAATAATGTAGCAAAATTCTGGTTGAAGGTTCCTCAAAGAGGTGGTTCTAGGTTACCCAAGAATCCTAATAAGAATCACATGTTGCCTCACATTCATGATGTTATGATTTTGTTGCACTGGGCCAGAGGATCCGCGAAGCTTATAGCTTCGACGACTGGATTTATTGCTACGTGTAGCTGGTTTTGGAAGGGAAGCAATATTTGGATTGGGCGAAATTGATTGTTGATTCAATGAGAGAACAACTGAGTATGGCTAAACAGTTCAAACATAACTTCTTTATGTCTTTGTATCTCTTATATTGTTTGGTATGTGTTAAGGAGTTGGCAGGAATACCAAAACAGCTCACTGAGGAGGATGTTTCCGTATATAAGTTCTATCCCATGCTTCAAAAGGATAAGGCCTTATAGGATTTCAGAAGGGTACACAATACTTTTCTGGGTGACTTGTGTCATGAATTGAAGAATATGAAAGCCAAAAGAATCTCCGAGGATGCACAGACATTGATAAAGAGGTTTTGTAGCTTTTATATCCAGTTTCCACGCTTCTATTACTTAAGGGTAGGTGGCTTTGAAGAGGAGCCCTTCAAGCTCCCTCACTTTTGTTCAGATTGCTTTGTTCTGGCGGAGATATGCAAAAAACTAGCCTCCGTAATCAAAAAGGCACAACCCAAGGATAAATGGGAGGGTTATTTTCCCATCTAATTGGGCGTGTTCTCCTGTAGTTCGATGTCTGACACTTTGAGTATTGGAGCAGATCTCAGGAATTTCAATTTTTCCCTATATCCTGAAAGGAAAAGTTTTGATAATAAGGGTTTTTCTCGAAGTCTTGGTCTAATGCCATACCTCCCAATGCCTCAACTAGAGGGATTTTGGGAAGATTGTACTGATGAACTCGAGGTGTTCAAAAGGGGAAACATGAGGTTGGTGTTAGAACAAGTCATTTCATTGCAGATAAAATTGGATACTAAGGGGCTCGAAGAGGACTATCTAGAGCTATTCGAACCAGGATACTTAGCCCGTGCAAAAATTTAAATGCCTCCAATTGACTGGGATGAGGAAGAGAAATATGATATACAGTTAAGGACCAAAGGAGTCTTGGAAAGGACCGCGGCGTGGGTTGCCAATAAGAAAGCAGTAAAATTAGGTGTTAAGTCTAATTCTGCGAGAAGTAATGAGGACACTCTACGTTCACCAAAGCGTCTTTCTAACAATGCTTCTATGCCTATTCATGTAGGTAAGGATAACAAGCCACCCTAGCTTAGACATAGGTTTAATTCAGCTTTGGATTTCTGTACTTCTTGGCATACCCTGTCCCGAAGTGTGGCTCAAAGAAAGATGGATCAAGCAAAGGATACAGGGGTGAAAGATACGATTCTCAATGCCCGGATATTTGAAGTTGAAGACTTGGATGGCGATGTTGCTAATGCCCTGGATTCTCAAATAGTGACTGTGGCTATAACGCCACCTTCCAAAGTGATCGAAGGAACAACTAGCTCCAGTGCAACTCCTAAGTGGTTGACCACCTTGGTGAACAAAAAGTGGAGTTTTCTTCCCGTGACTATTCTGATTCAGGAAATGGTCGTTAAGTACACAGAGAAGAGTCCTAAGCCGAAAAGGTTCAAGACTGCTGCTCGCCTAGACAATGATGAGGGAACTGGAAAATGGGTTGCTGAAATCGCCTCGTACAAACCCATGGACAAAAACAAGGAGGCTATCCCTGATTATTTCGAGATCATGAAGGTGGAATTGGGAAACATGAGTAGAGACACAGACAATTATTTCTTCCAGGTATCGGCAAAGAAAATGCTCACTAGATCGGAGAAAGATGGGCGAGAAAAGAGAGAGCTAAAGTGACACATAAATGTTCTGGCCCAGTTCATCGACAGTATTGGTTGCTTTGGGGCACTTCCAATATCTCATGCTACAGAGAACTTCGACCCAACTTCACCAGAAAATAAAAAGTTAATGAGCCAAGTTCAACAGTTCAAGAGTATTGCAGAAGCCGTGGAGAAATGGATTGAGGGAATAATCAAGGACAGCAAGAAGTACATCACCGACTCCTGGAGGCTATGCGATGAGATACAGAGTCTTATTGCCGAAGTTCAAAATCAGCTTGTGTCATGGGAGAAGGAGGAACACAAATGGCAGAATATCTTGCCCTTGTTTGCCAAAATAGAAGAATATGGAGTTATCAGGTTCTTGACAGAACACTCAATCAAACTGGTAGCGGATGAATGTCAGCTCTTTGTGCTGAAGAAATCTATAATGTGGTGAGTGCTTACTTTGAAGTTTGTAATCTCCGATGCTAAGACCTCTGTTTACGAGCTCCAGGCTCTCCAGTGTAGTATAGTTAATGATAACAAGGTGGTTAATCCTGACCATGATTGGTAGTTGGAAATTTGCGAGTTGAACACACAGGATGCAATCAAGGCTTTTTGGATAAACATGGAGAAAATCAAGGCCAATTGTAATTTCACCTCGGAAGATATAACAAGGGTGGCTAGGATTGAGTCCATGACTTTTATTGGAAATGATCAGCTGCCAAAACACGCCGAAAAGATGGTGAAGCACCGGTGGAATAAGGAGGCGGTGAAGGCAAATCTCAACGCAATAAAAGAACCAAACCAATCTATTATTTAAGAACTCACAACCACCCATGACGCTCATGAAAGTGGAGAGGATGATGATGATGGAAAAGCGACATAATGCATTGATTCAGGCCTGGTTTCCTTTATTTTTGTAATTTCTCATGTTTATGCAAAGACTTCGGGACATCTGTCCCAGAATACATCTTGTCAGTTTCATAACTATTTTGGGGGAGGTCGAGTTTTCAAGGAGAACTCCCCTGTTCTAAAAACTATAAATGAAGGAAAGACAGATAGAATAGGGGTTAGTTTTGGTGACCAATTTTTGGTTAGTTTTTGTTTTTCCCTCTGTTTTTGTGAATTTTCTGTTTTGTAGAAGGAAGAATCAGACTGCTAAATCTGGAATGGAAAAAGATTTATACATGTATTATCGTGCCTTCATTGCATAAGAATATATATATACAATGATCATACTATTCTTGGGAGAAGAAAAATCTGTGGGTTTTGAATCTGTGTAGATACATATGTTTGCATATGCTTATTTAATCAAATAATAGTAATGATCTTTCCATTGCAGAAAATTATTATTCTTCTGGTATTCCTTCCTTTGAATGTTTGTTTTCTTTTAGAAAAGATTCCTGTTTTGAGAACAGATTTGGTTTCTTTAATCTATTCATTTTTTATTAAACCTGTGGAAATGGTGTACAAAACTTTGATTCAGTTGCTATCATCTCTTGTATTGAAAAGATAGTAAAGATTATTTTCTCCTTTTATGAAACATGTGTGAAATATCGGCCTCTCATCCAAGAATGAAGTAGGCAGCCTTACATGCTTTCGGGTTAAAAGCTACTACTCAAATTAAATTAATTAAAATCATTCCTTGAAAAACTGAGATAGGGAGTTGTACCTATGGAAAATTCAGAGGGAAGTGGTTTATACAACACTTACCCAACTATTCAGTGAAACACTTGTCCTTAAAAGAAGGTGACAGAGTTCAAAATTGATCATTTTAAAAAGGGACAAATTTGTTCACTAACAAGGTATACATAGAACAACCAGAGGGCTTTGTAGCACACAGTAAAGAGACCCACGTGTGTAGATTAAAGAAAACTTTGTACGGACTCAAGCAAGCTCCCGGAGCGTGGTATGAGCACATTGATAGTTACTTGCAGGAAATGGGCTTTGTGAAGAGTGAGGCGGATGCTTACCTCTACTACTTGGTGGTTGGGGGTGAGATTCTCATTCTTATCCTATATGTGGATGACTTATTTCTAACTAGTTCACTAGGGCTCATAGATGAGTGCAAAAGGGACCTTGCAGCGGAGTTTGAGATGAAAGATTTGGGACTTATGCACTACTTTCTAGGCATGGAGGTATGGCAGACAGATGGAGATATTTTCCTTGGGCAAGGGAAATATTGCATCGAAATCTTGAAGAGGTTCAAGATGGAAGATTGCAAAGCCATGTCTACACCTATGATCACAAATTGGAGGAAGGTAGACACATCCAGAGAGAAGGATGCAGATCCCACCTTATACAGACAGTTGATTGGTTCTCTCATGTATTTGGTCAATACCAGGCCAGATATAGCATTTGTAGTTAACTCTCTTAGTCAGTTCATGGTTGAGCCAAAGGGAGTGCATTGGACAGCGGCAAAGCATGTGCTGCGTTATTTGCAAGGTATAATCAAGTATGGGATTAGATATGCTCAAGGTGAAGGAATCAGGTTGATGGGCTATACTGATGTAGATTGGGTAGGCAGTACAACCGACAAGAGAAGCACTTCAAGGTGTTGTTTCAGTTTGGGATCAGGAGTTGTCTCTTGGTCCAGCAGGAAGCAGAAGTTTGTGGCTCTGAGTTCAGCAGAGTCAGAATACATAGCAGCTAGCATGGCGACATGTGAAGCTATATGGCTTTGGAAGTTGCTAGTAGCCTTGTTTGGTCAAAAGGTTGAGACTACGGTGATACACTGCGACAATCAGAGTTGCATCAAGTTGACTGAGAATCCAGTGTTTCATGACAAATCAAAACATATAGACATCAGGTATCACTTCATCAGGGATTATGTACAGAGGGGGATTGTTCAGCTATAGTACATACCTACAGAGGAGCGGGTAGCAGACATTCTAACAAAGGCATTGGGGAAGGCAAAATTCATCTTCTTTAGAGATAAGTTGGGTGTTGTGCAGAACAACTTCCTCGCTAAGAGGGAGTGTTAATTATGGGTAGCTTGGACAGCTATTTGTCCTGACCCAAAAATAGCAACATTGGGTATGGGTATTTTGGACAGCTATTCGTCCTGACCCAGAATTTAGAAAATGGTTGTTTTTGTCAGATCCTTTTGTTAGGATAAAAACAATTGTTATTTAATAGTGGCTCTTTTCAGGCGACACCTCATAGCCAAAATTTGTTATTGGTTATTGAGTTGTCTTAATCTCAGTCGTTGGTTTGAATTAATCTCGGTCGTTGGTTTTCCAACAGAGTAGTATAAAAAGGGGTCATGGGTCATTTGGAAATGATGAAGTTTGAGAATTATTTGCAGAGTTAGCAAATAGTCTTGTGGTGTTAGCAAGGGGCGCAGTGATAGCACTGGGGATAGCAGTGCAGGAATATGAGCGGGAGAAATTGGGAGATTGTCAGAGTTCTACCAGTGAGAGGCAAGAAATTTTGTATCTCTTAATTTGTTGAAGTTAATATATTTCTCATCTGCAGTACTGGTTTTCCCTTTGGGGTTTTTCCAGGGACAATTGTCCGGAAATATCGTGTCATTGTGTTACATATTTCTTTCACCTATTTTTATTTGTGAAATTGTAGTTGTGTTATTTTCCAATATTTGTTGATCAAATAATCTAATAAAGATAGGAGGTTAATAATTAGTAACTGCAATAGAATTTTCACACTTCTCTGACTATTAACAGATACAAGAGTTGGAAGGGTATGAAATTTTCATTCCCTTAAAACTCTCGATTGCTTATCGTCACTTCATCTAGATTTTCTTTTCTATTTTATCTTCAATCTCGACTCTCACGTTGTCAAACTCAACAGCTAGGAGGACATGGAATTCGTATGCCACCCTAACTTGAATGGTTTGGGGTGGAAGAGACTAGCATTCAACGTTGAAGTTTAATACTAGTTGTAATACTTCACGAGACATTCACTTGGATTGAGAAAACCCACGACAAGCAAGCACTATTACTAAATTAAGCCCATTCATTATATCCTGTTTTCTTATATTGCAGATTCTTCTTATTATTAATATCACTTTAAAAGTACTTCGTACAAGATTCTCTGTACTTCACCTTTTCTATTCGTGACCAGATAGTTACCGAGTCAAACATTAATAGCCACTTTGTATAGTCTTGACTAGACCTTAATTCTTTTTAGTCTAGAAGCCTAAGAAGTCGATATCATTGTGATCAACATAATTCATATAAAGAAAATGGAAGACTATCCATGCAAATCCAATTCACGCGCCATTCAACCACAATTTTATCAAAAAGAGTTGCTACCAAACATTTAAACATCCATTTCAAAGTAATTTGCTTTCCCATTTGATGTAGATCGATTCCAGGGAGCTTGGATGCATTATACAAAGTTTTCAAAGGCAGTTTTATCGATTGCATGCAGTATGTTGTGTGCATACGGAAGAGTACGACGTGGAATCTGATCGTTTTGCTTTGTTTTTCCTTTCCCGACCAAACCTGATTGGGATGCCTTTTGAAAGTGAAGGGTGTTCACTTTCAAAAAGGGAAAAGGTCAAATCTGGAACCATTTACCCTAGCCCGTCGCTCTCCCTAAGCTATTGTTATCCTATTTGACCCTCCAAATGTCATTCATTCACCTCCATATTGATATTCCAGATCACTTCATTAATCCGTTTACCAATAAACTGTTTGTAATTAGTATGTTAGTTTCACCTCATAACAAGTTTTTTAATCCACTTAATATAATTTAAATTTAATTCATTTCAGTAATAATGTTTGTTAGTCTATTTAATATAGTTTTAATTCAAATTCATGGGAGTAATACCATCTTGTTGGTTGGGAAGGAATTTCTCATTAAATGCGTATGTAATAAATCGGTGGATTCTTAATAAATTTAGTTGAAAGTTACAATATAATAAAATTTGAAGTATTTATAGTATACTTGTAATTATGTCTTAATATGACTTCAAATTCTTGATTCAAATGTATTTAGTAGAATGTTTTCATATGTTTCAAATGAATCGGCTTTGAGTTGGTATCTTGGTTTATCTATTAGATTTATAATGTAGATTGATTCTTTTTAACTAAGGCCTAATTTATTGTTTTTCCTATCTTGTTGGGGTTGTTAGTGATCACATAGACTCTTTGGGTACAACAATTATTGTACATGTTATTTTGGGAGTTGTTAAGATTAAGGGTCTTGTACTAGTTTTGTCACACAAAAAATTAGGTCTACAATTTAGATACTACTTAGGCTTAGTTAGTTAATTTGGTGATTTCAAAGAAGGGAGATAAGAATAATGTAAATCCTTTTTACCTATAAATATTATGTATTATTGATATTTTGTTGCATACTATGGATGTTTCACTCTAAATAGTTATGTTTTGTTGAAGATTATTAAAACACTTTATTGAAGTAAGATGTTGCATCAGTTTGGTATTAGAGCATAATAGGATGTTTGGGATGGAGACATTGTGAGAAGAATTTTAGTGCTTTAATGGACAGCTATAGACATGGTTGTTGATGCATTTACTATTTTTTATTTCTTGCATATTGAGCATGTGTTAAGCCTGACTAAAGTAGCTCTTCCAATGCCATCATCCCTCCAAATAATTCTTTATTTATACATACCTCACACCCGTATGGATAATAATACTGTACATATATATAATGAACAACTGGCTACCTCACATCTATATAGTTGATAATATTAAACAATAAAATGCTTGAATACCATATATAATATAACCCCAAATAAAATAGATTCAAATTAATACCTCAATTTGAAGATAGATCCTTAATCATAGGTTACAAGTGCATAGAAGTTCCTCTAAGAAAAATTGGTTTATGATTTGTTTATTTTAATGATGTGATATTAGTCAATTGGACCAAATATTGGTGTGTATCTAATTGGGATAAAAATTCAGAACTAGAAGGAAAGAATATAATGAAATGCAACATAGAAGTTGATTGATCTATGCATATATACCATCAAATTATAATTATCATACATAAAGCATACTTAATTTTTTATTATAGGATAAAATAGGTTTTAATGGGACCCAAAACCATTTTTACAAAATATTGTCACAAAGATAAACACAAGCAACTGATAGCAAACAAACTACCTAAACACATAAAAAATAAAGACAACAAAAAGAATTAGTTATTCAAAACTCTAGATTACGTTATCCTATATGAGTCAAATGGAGGATTATTACAATAACTATAATATTTTTAAAATATCATTACATTTTCAAGTTATAAATACAATCATGTTAGAAAAAGTGACAAGAGAATACCCTTACAATAATGAATATTTTCCTAGAGATACAAATATTTTTGAAAACTCTCTTCATAATACCTATAGTGTGTTCTTCTAGAGCTAGAGATGACATAATTGAATCCCTAAAATATGTGTACCCCATGTAGCTTCTAGCTTCTACTAGCAGAACCAACCTCTCTTTTAAAATGAAATAAAACAATGGCTTTAACATCATGCTAGGTATGAAACTGTAACTAGAGGTATTGTATCAATATCAAATTTGCAAGAAATGATGAATCATACCAAAAATGGGAACCTTAGATTGAGATATGGGTTAGGTATTGATCTCAAGTAGCTCACCATTCATGGTGGTAATTAGAAAGAAAAATTTGGCAATTAGCTTTGAAACATAATCAGCTTTTCAAAAACTGTATCTTTTCATTTCTAGTGCTTGTCAACACCCAAGGCCTAGGAGAAAAATATCTAGTGGGAAGAAAAAGTGGGGGGTGATAACCTAGAACAATTGAGGTGCTCCATAGGTCCTAGGTGGAACCTTGGAGTGATAACCTCGAAGAAAAATTGCACTAGTAGATACCAAGAGTGGAACAAAACTTGAAACTAAAACCCTATGTTATAGGTTTCTTTGGGGACCCGATGTTTAGGGAGGAATGATGTGTCAAAGTGTTAGGAGAAAGTGACGACTTGTAACTAAAGCCTTGAGGTTTTAAGTTTCATTTTCCACCTAGAGTCTGGCTTTAAGGAAGGCCCAACAAGATGACCTAGAATCATTAGTTCCATGTTCCTATTAAGGTCCGGAGCTTGAGAGGCACCAATAAGAAAAAACAACCATGTGACTTGATAAAAAAACAAACACCTCCAGAGCAACCATGTAGGTATAGACTAATAGAAACAAGATTGAACCATATAAGAACCAACTATACAAGCTACCAAAAATGTGTTGTCTACTAACAAGGTCAAGAGAACCTTATCGGTAGCCAACAAGGGTTTTGAAACCACACCAAATCATCAATCTTAATACATAACCTTGAATATTTTTCTTTCATCTAATTTTCTCTATTAAAAATGTCTTCATCCCTTCACCTTCACTTCATTCTAAATAGGTTCTAAAAATTATGTCAAGGTTCTATAAGGCTTTGATAACCTTTTCGAGAGCCAATAAATATTCTTGAACCTGGTCCATTTGTAGAAAAACCCTTTAAACTATAAGCACATTTCAATTTCGGAAAGTTTTGAAAACCTCTTGAAGCTTTGAAAAAGTTGTGAGAACCTTGTCAGGAGAAAATAGATGTTTTGAAACCTTCAAATTTCAATAAACATCAAACTTAGCCACATTCAAATATTTATAAAATGTTTGTTAGCCTTCAATAAGTTGTGCAAATCATGTTGGGAGTCAACAAAGGTTTTAGAATGTTTCCAACTTTTTGAAGCATGATGACTGACATATTTTACAATTGAAACAATAATTTAAGAAAACCCATGTTAGGTGTTGATAAGGTTGTGATAACCTTTTTGTCTCCCAGTCAAAATTTTGAATCCTTAGTGAAATGTTGATAATAAAATAACTTAGACGAACTAGGAGAAGGTTAGAGGAAATACATGGAGTGTTGAAAAGCTTGCGATAACCATGTTGGGGTCTGACATGGTTCTAAAGTCTTTTAGGAAAGCCAACAAAACACTTAACAAGTAATTTTTTTCTAATTGAGAAGACTCGTTGAAGTGAAAATGAAAAGCAACACAAGAAAAAAGTTGACATACGAAAACAAAGGCATAATATTTAATATCTCATATTGAATGATTCATAAATCAAGATAAGATTCCAGCTACATATGATATATTCCTGATTTTGAATAGATTTGATTTTATGTCTAAATTATAGGTCACATGATATATTCCTGATTTTGAATAGATTTGATTTTATGTCTAAATTATAGGTCACATGACTTTACATCACAACTGTATCTTTATGACAAAGAAGAGATATTTAAGAAAGGTGATTAAACATAATTTATATTTCTAACGCACTCAAAAGAATTTACTGTTCAACCTAATGCATACAGATCAGAAAGTAAACAGACTCTAGAAGCTTGAACTACGAGATGAATTTCGTTTATACTGTTTGAATAAACGTAAACAACTATTATACGTGTCATGAGCTGACCGATTCAAGAGAATGATCGGTACTTCATCAATCGCAGATAAATAGAACTTAGTGATCGAAAAGCCCTTCCATGACTTAATTAAGGAAAATTATTGTGTAAAGAAAGAACGATTTTAACTTAGTGGCCATCGTATAACTATATTGCAAGCTAGTTGTGGGTTTTTTCAACCCAAGTAAATGAGATAAGTGATGATGCAGTGTAAATGCAATGAGGAATCAACGTTGAATACTAGAGTTGAGATTGAAGCTGTTGAATTTGACAATAATAGAGTTGAGATTGAAGCATAAGAGAAAAAGGAATTCTACAACAAGCAATTGGCAACGTAAGAGAAAGAGAATTTCATCGCAGCACCGGAGTTATCATTTCAAAACTGTCGAAAGAGACCGAATCCCATCCTATAAATGTCACGCTTTGTACATTGGATATTCAAACCATCCATTACAATTATCCCAAAGAGATTTTACCTTACTTTGTCTTTGCGATCCAAATTCTATCCACGTCTGAAGCATTGGCTTAACAATATAAAGATTGGTTATGCCAAAATTGATGAGGAGAAAGCAGAAAACTCGAAAAGCAGAAGCGTTGTAGTTTCTCTGATGTCAATTCTTGTTGTGGCCGCACTTGTGTTTGTGTACGTCCATGCTTCTGTGGGCTCAAACGACAACGCTCATCGTCATCGTCATGTTTTGACAACGATCTCCAAAGTGGCGAACTCGGCATATAGAAAAGCTCGTTATCCCGAGCGATGTATCTTGCTTCTCAGACTACCAAGCTTCACGATCTCACTAGCCTCGCTTTCTGAGTGAGCTAGCAAAGGGCTCAAAAACGAGTGCTGTCAGAACAACGAGGTTAGTGAGATCGTCAAGCTTGGGAGTCTGATAAGCCGAATAGGAAGCCATGGACGAGGTTCGCCACTTTGGAGACCCTTCTCCAAGCATGACGACGATGATGAGCGTTTGAGGCCACCGAAGCATTGACGGCTGCAAACACAAGTGCGGCCACAACCAGAATTGACGTCAGAGAAACTACCACAAATCTGCTTTTCAGGTTTTCTGCTTTTTCTCATCAACTTTGGCATAACTACTCTTCATTTTGTTAAGCCAATGCTTCAGGCGAGGATGTAGTTTGGATTGAAAGTAATCTTAAAGCCAATCTTGAAAGATTGGATAATTTCGACACATAAACTCAACTACTTCTTGGGAGAAATGTAATGGATGGTTTGAATCTTCAATGTGCAAAGTGTCACACTATAATGGAATGCTTGATTCCGTGAGGCTACAGAAGCCTCAATGGCCACAAACACGAGGGCACTAATAATGAGAATGGACATTGAAGAAACAGTACACATCCGCTTTGTCTTTGTAGTGATCTTTGTAGTGATCTATCGACAATTGGGATTTGATCCTGACAGAATATTTTATTTGTGTATGAAGAAAACAATTGTTTATGATGAGCCTATTGTTACAAGTGTGGCTGCTCAGCAAACTCATTAAACTCTCCCCCTCTATCTGCTCTGAGTATCTTGACAGGATATCCGCTCTGCTTTTCAGCCATTACTTTAAAATTATTAAATCATGCAAAGGCTTTAAAATTTTGCTTAAGAAAATAAACCCAAGTGTGGCGAGAGAAATCATCAATGAAATTCAAAAAATAAAGGTTCTTACTCAATGATTCCTCTTGCATGTCACCATAAATTATGTCAGCATACACAAGCTCTAGAGGGGTTTTGGCTCTCCAAGACTTGTTCACCAAAAAACTGTCTCGATGATGCTTGCCAAGTGCACACCCTAAATAAACTTCTTCTTTAGTCTTTCATTTGGTATCAGAGCGCGTTGCAAGATTTCTGATTGTGCAAGTAGCAAGGTTAGAGAAACAGTTAACTCCAGATGGCTAATAGCAAAGATGTACCATTTACAATTTCATTGTTTACCGGAGACAACTATCATTATTGGAGTATCAAAATGAAGACCCTACTATTATCCCAAGAAATTTGGGAATTTGTGGAAGGAGGATACCCAGAACCTGCAGATCAGAATACGTTGAATTCATGGACACCACAACAAAAAGCTCGGTTGAAAGAAGACAAAAAGAAGGACAACAAAGCTCTTTACACCATTCAATCTGCATTGGATGTTTTAATTTTCCCTCGAATTGGCAATATGACAAAATCAAAGGATGCATGGCAGGCTTTACAAATTGCATATCAAGGTACAGACAAAATCAAATTGGTAAGACTTCAAACATTACAAAAAGAATTCAAAAATTTGAGGATGAAGGAATCTGAGTCTATTCATGAATTTATCACTAGGACTCAAGG
Organism: Cryptomeria japonica; assembly: GCF_030272615.1. NCBI lineage: Eukaryota > Viridiplantae > Streptophyta > Pinopsida > Cupressales > Cupressaceae > Cryptomeria > Cryptomeria japonica. Next base: position 567,052,937 of record NC_081410.1, read on the forward strand.
TAATGTGAATCAACTTAAGACTCGAGGAGAAACTATAATAGAACAAAAAATTGTAGAAATTTTTTGGAGATCTCTTCCTCCTAAATTTGATCTAGTGGTGATAGACATTGAAGAAAGTAAAGATCTAACTAATTTTTAAGTTGCCGAGCTGATCAGTTATTTGCAATCTCATGAAGAGCGTATGTAGCGTGCTATGGAAAGTTTTGTGAAAGATTTCCAATCTTCTATCAATATTGAAGAAAAGATCAAATCTCCTCCCTCTCAACCTACAAAATTTCAAGGTGAATCTTTTGGTAATAACAAAGGAAGAGGTAGAGGAAGAGGAAGAGGAAATAATTGAGGAAAGGAAAGAAGTTCTATGGATAGAAGGAGTATCTAGTGCAAATATTGTGAAAGATATGGGCACTATTGATGAATAGTAAGAGGGGGGGTGAATTAGTATACCCAAAAAATTAAACAATCTCTTAAGTAGTTTAACTGCAGGCTAGTGTAGCAGATTAAGCAATAATCAGATTAAAACATAAACAAGCCAAATAGTAAATAAAACATTCACCCATAGAAGCAAAATTACCATAACACAAGATGTTTTAACGTGGAAACCCAAATGGAAAAAACCACGGCGAGTAAAACTCACAAGTTAACTATCTGCAGAATAGTAACTAGACTGGTTAAGGTCAGTCTAGTTAAGGCCTTCCAACATTCTTCACGAGAATAAATCCTATTAGGAATCTAGATCTTTGTTAGGAGATAAGTCCTGTTAAAGAATACCCTATTAGAGGATTTTAGATCCACAACTGTGAACCACCTTGTTTGAAGATTTATAATAGGCTTGGCTAGGCCTACCTAGATAAGGGTTTCAGACTTGTCGAAGATATTAGTAATCAACAAGTGAATGATCTAGATAGTAGCAAATAATGGTTGATTAGATCCTTGATAGCTCCCTGTTAATGCATTCCAGCATTACTTCAGTCTTCTATATTTTGCACTCTCGATCTCTGTTGTGAGAGACCTTTTCTCGCATAGACCTTATCTTCTTTTCAACGTTCGCACACAACAACTTGTTTAAAACCCTAGACATGATGTCCTCATATAGGAACCTCATTTCATGTCGGTCCAATAAGATTAGAGTACAATTTCCTAGGTACAGTGCATCTAGACACATTTGGTAACACGACATAGAAACACCGTCAAAGTGTCGATGGATGATAATTCATCATACATTACAATTATACTAGTTTAATATAATATATTGATTACCAGTTGACAAATGAAAACTGGAAAATTGGAGCGTAGTTTTCTAATGAAAAGATTAACTACCACTCGGGGTTTTGATTCTGCTTGAGATCTTCATAACGTTTGGGGTCTTCGGTCATGCTATGACCGGTAAGCATCTTTTGTAAAAACACCAATAGTCTTCAATAAACAAAGACTATACATTTAATGACATACAATAGCAGTTGGGACAACTACCGGTTGAGAATAACTCATACATCAAATAAGTGTGTGTCCATCAATGACAATCACAACTAAATATCATCAAAATACCAACAATCTCCCCCTTTGGCATTGATGGCAACACTTAGGAAAATTTTGACATCTAAGTGCTTAAAAAACAAAAACAAATGCCATACTTAAAATTATTCCCCCTAAGCACATACACTACTCCCTTTGCAAAAAATTACAAGTATGTGCACGAAATGTTAATACTTGCCATTATTTTAATACACTACTCCCCCTTTGCCAACAATGACAAATTAATGCAAAATATTCCCCTTTTTTTAAGCATAATATGAAAACAGAGTATATGTTCATCACAATAAGGAGTAAAACTTCTCAAAAGGAGATTTAAAGTTTTGCATAAAATTCTTCGTGTTTGAGGATGATGACTCAAGAAGTGAGGCAGAAATTTCACTCTCGGTCTTCATCTGGAAGGCTAATTCTTCCATTGCATTGATGGTGCTCATCTCCTATGTCACAGTAATAGCCTAGAAGTTCAGGAAGCACTTTTGAAGAACCTACAATATTGGCAATAGGAGCAACTAGAACTCCTACGGATCTCGAGTTTGATTGCAAATCTCCGAGTCAAGATTTGTAATTTGATGTTGGTGAGTATGAACAGTTTGTCCATATACTATGAACAGATCATAGGGCAGCTTGAAGTTTTCGATATATTTCTGTAACTCCGATTGGAGTTGAGTCTTCTGTTTCAGAGCATCTTCACAATATAGGCGAGGTTGGCAGATTTTACTCAAGAGTAGGTTACCTTCACCCATAGCTGACCTTAGATCATCTTTTTTCTTAAACAGTTGTGTCTTGTCTTCATCCATTTGCTTTACTAAGGCAACTTTGAGTGCCTTTTCATGTTTTTTCTTTGCAATGGCCTGGGCAACATCTTCCAAACATCGTACCTGATCATCCACTACTGTGCAAAGAAGTTTGAGCTTGGTCAATGAGAAATCGATACTGGGGAGGTTAGTACCAGGGATTAGATTAGAAAGGATGTCAACAACAAACTGAATGACATCCTGTTCTTTCTTTTTCCTTAGTTCTTCCAATATCTCCTGTGCTAGTTGAATGCTCTGCAATAGCTCTGTCTCATCAACCGATTGAGTTAGACAGGCAAGAGTCAGATCGGTGGGACTGGTGGAATCAACCTACTTGGCTTGATCTCTAGTTTCCTTAGGATTCTATCCTCCTTCCTTTTCCTTGATCTCCGCTTGTCTTTTCTCCTCCACTTCTTCTTTGTCTTGGGCTACCATGGCGGCCTTCACTTTCTCATCTTCCACTCTCCTCTTCTCCTCTTCTTTCTTCCTATTTTCTTCTTCCTTATTCTCTTCTTCCTTCTTCTTCTCTTCTTCCTTCCTCTTTTCTTCTTCCTTCCTCTTCTCTTCTTGCTTTTCTTTCTCCGCTAGCTCTTTCTCTTTCTTTTCTTTATCCGCTTTCTCTTTTTCCCATTTCTCTTTTTCCGCTTTCTCATCCTTTTCTGAAGTGATATCCTCAATATCCAGTGCATTAACATCAATGGGATCATTTTGTTCTACTATTCCATCACCCATACTGTCAAAGACTTCATCTGGTTTGCTTGTTGATGAGTCAGGCTCTTGCTCAACCTGTCTATTCGCTTTGGATACTTGTTGCATTTTGACATAAGCTTTAACCTGCAAATGGGTGTCTTTTTCCACTTCAGAAGTTTTGCCTCTGAGTAGCTGAAGTCTTCTTCTTTGCACGAAGAAAATGCCTTTGTACTTATCAATAATTTCAAAAAATTCTGAGTTAGAGGCATCTAGAAAATATTGAGCAAAAAAATTCTCCTTGGTTTCTTGCTCTTTTTCAATGGCAATGTGCCATTTGTTGTCCAAATAATCATACAAAGATTTAGAAGTAACTGATTTAATTTCGGAAGGTGGCCGATCATTAATACATAAATATATAATAAGTTCTTGTTCAACATCCTCCTTTTCACTATCATTGAAATCATCAAAATATTCTTTTAAATCATCAAGAACTTTTCTTCTAATATTCTTTATGGTCCTTTGACAATGTGTCATAGGTTTGTAAGAGGAAATATCTAAATTTACCGGTGTAGAGGTTGTTTGTACATTACCGGTTGACTTCGTCTTCTTGCTTGATTGGCTTGTTTTCTTCATTTCTACCTCTAGTTCAGTGCCTTCTGAATCCGGTGAGTTATTCCTCGTTTTCCTCTTCCTCTCGAATACCTTTGCCAGAATAGCCTCCGGTTTCTTTTTTTCTGGTGACCTTTTGGTCACTTTAGGACTGGCAGTAGATGTAACCAGTGTCGATGCCGATGGTACTACTTTATTATTTTTCTATTTCGGTACCTCAATATGTTTGATCCTTTCTAAGTACCGGTCCTCTTCTTCTTGGGATCAAGTGGAAAATCAGGTAGGGTAGAGGCATACCCTATCAGTATATCATTTACCACTTCATACCCCATAGGCTCAATTACATCTTCTTTGGGTTCGACTGCTTCCATTATGCAGTGATCTGTTTTGATTGTAAAACAAATGTCATCTTCATATTTCTTAACTAGATCACCAGATATTCTCATTCTCTGGTTCATCTTTAGTTTGAACTCATCAAAATATCTGTTCAGAGTCTCCGGATATGCAGTTACCACTACTTGCAGACTCTCCTTTATTTGTCTGGAAACTGGTAGGTCAATTGACCATTGAACATCACCAACTCTAGGAAAATATCCTTGAAAGTAGAAAACTAAACCAACAAACAGTTGACCAAACTTAAACCTCAAGGTTTTGTCCAATTTGATCAACTTCAAGTTATCTATGAGTTGTTTCTGCATGTAGGTACATAAGTTACATTCTGCATTCTCCTTGATCATCATGTAAGCGGCATGCACCGCAGCTGTAGGAACAAAATTCATCTTGCTAGCATAGAATATTCTATACCCGATTACCATGCATGCATATTTCACCAAATCATCTTTAATGGTGTTGATAGTCATTGCCCGTTGGTCACTCACAGAACCGGTGAGCTCTGTCATTTTGGTTTTGGTGATTTTTCAAAGAACGGGGACTTCCCTAACATTGCAGAAACCAGTCATGGCATGAATTGCCTCTGGTGTAATATCATGGGTTCGCTCAAGGTACATCTTATCACCATGAACCCTACTAAGGATAATCCTGATGTGTTCTTCTATAAATTCTTCGAGAAAGTATACTGCATTATGTAATTACTTCTTCTCTATTATGTTGCATTCAGGTTTAATCTTCTTATCGTCTCCATAGAACAGACTTAGCTAGGAGTGAATCACTAGGGACCCTAGGTCTTCTAGTTTTCAATTAATATATCCTGAAACATTGCCTTTGACAATGACTCCGACAGGAATTTGAGATAGGATATTATATTTCATCTTATTTTAAAGAAACTCAAGTGCCATATCAAGAAGATTCCAAATGATAAGAATGTTTCAAAGAGAAATACCTTCACACTCCGAACTTAGGGTCTACCGATGTTGAGCACAACACGCTTCTTTGGAAGTTTGTTTACCACTTTGACTTCCACATTGATAGCTTGAAGTGGCTGCAAAATCTTGTGCAAGATTCCTTTTTGAATTCTTTCGAATGCAAGATGAATCGCTCTAGTTGCGCTACTCAAGCTTAGAAAAATTCTTCTTTTGAAAATAGGTAAGTAAAAATGATGACAAAAATCACTTTTAAACACTCCCACCTACCATAATAAATGCATCCACATTAGGGCTCAAACCCTAATTTTACCTTTTATCGCTTCAATTCTTTTTTTGATTGACAGGTAACAAATACCGATAAAGGTACTTTACCGATATACTCTGGGGGTTTGAAACAATTATTGATATGTTCCCCCTAAGATTATCGAAGCTTAGCTTGTCAGTTCAGGGATTTCCACACTAGGTGAGGAAACTGGTACATCTTGTGGCTTCTTTTCAGATTTCTTTTTCCAAGTTTTATCCATGTCCGCCTGAATGGTTTCAACATCAATCTTTCCTTCTAGGTTGATCGGTATGTCTCTCAATGGATTCTTTCTCAGTCTGCATGCTCTGGCAGTGTGTCCCATTTTGTTGTAATGATATCATATCATTCCAGGTGTTCTCCATGGTCTTGTGTTCACATTTCCATTCTTCCTTCTGCATGTTGCAATAGTGTGACCGCTACCATGACAGATCAAACAGATTGCTCTCCAACTAGTTGCCACTCCATAAGCATTTGACCGATGGTCATAGGTTCTATACCAGTTTGGGTTCTAGTTCATAGGAAGTTCCAGGAAAAATCCTTTAGATCTTGGTGGATAACTTCCAGAGTTGTTCATAACCGACCCGCACTCAAAAGCTCTATGCCCAAACTTGTTGCATGCATAACAGCAACCATTAAATCTACCAAATCTAGCCACATTTTTTTGAAAGTAAGGAAAGTTGTTGTAATCCTTTCTCCTACATACATTGGCAGTATGTCCTTCTTTAAGACAATTAAAGCAAACAGGTTTAAGCTTTTTCTTACCTTTACTCCTGTTGTTGTTCTTAGGTGTCGATTGCTTCTTTAGTGCATCACTCTTGGTTTAAGAGGTCTCACCTTCCTTGTATCCAGAGAAACCAAGTCCAGTGGTATCCTTTGATGGCTTCACCGATTCCAGCTTTTGTTCCAACTTAGCAGCACTTCGATTGAATTTAGCAAGTATCTCCTTTGTCTCAACAAGTTCCTTGGAAAGAGCAACATTGGTCTCCATCAAGGTTTTATTCTACGAAATAGCTATATTCAGTATAGCTTGTATTTCATCTTTCTCTTCTTTACCCTCCTACAAATAGGCGGTAATGGTATCGATTTCTTGTTTCAACTTAGAGATCTCATGCTCCTTGTCCTTTAACAAATCTTTAGCTTTTCTTTTGTTTTCTAGCTCCCGACTCATCCTGATAGTTAGTCCTTCCAACTCCCTCCTTAGGTTAGTTTTGGATTCATTCAATTTTTCCACTTCTCCGACTAGGGCCTCCATGTCTACTTCATCAGAAGAGTTGTTTTCAGTAAATTCCATCAATTGCTCAACAAGTTCTCTTCTCTTGGCTAAAGAGGATTTATACTTGATTTTGAGTTCATCATAGGCTATCTCAGACTCAATAAGATGGTGAGTGAGTTCCCTCATGTTTTATCCCCCATATCTTCTTCCAAGTGGTTAGACTTATAGAAAGGTAGGCTCTGATACCAATTGATCAATACTAAGAAGGGGGGGTGAATTAATATACCCAAAAACTTAAACAATCTTTTAAGCAGTTTAACCGCAGATCGGTGTAGCAGATTAAACAATAATCTAGTTAAAACATAAATAAGTCAAATAGAAAATAAAGCATTCACGCATAGAAGAACAATCACCATAACACAAGATGTTTTGACATGGAAACCCAAATGGAAAAAACCACAGTGAGTAAAACTCACAAGTTAACTATCTGCACAATAGTAACTAGACTGGTTAAGGTCAGACTGGTTAAGGCCTTACAATGTTCTTCACCAGAACAGATCCTATTAGGAATCTAGATCTCTATTAGGAGATAAGTCCTATTAAAGATTACCATGTTAGAGGATTTCAGATCCAAAACTGTGAACCACCTTGTTAGAGGATTTACAATAGGCTTGGCTGGGCCTACCTGGTTAAGGGTTTTAGACTTGTCAAAGATATTAGTAATCAACAAGTGAATGATCTAGATAGTAGCACATAATTCTTTATTAGATCCTTGACAGCTCCCTGTCAATGCATTTTAGCATTAGTTCAGTCTTCTATATTTTGCACTCTCTATCTCTATTGTGAGATACCTTTTCTCGCACAGACCTTATCTTGTTTTCAACGTTCACACACAACAACTTGTTTAAAACCCTAGACATGATGTCCTCATATAGGAACCTGATTTCATGTCGGTCCAATAAGATTAGACTACAATTTCCTAGGTACAGTGCATCTAGACACATTTGGTAACATGACACAGAAAATATCGCCAACGTGTCGGTGGATGATAGCTCATCACGCATTACAATTATACTGGTTTAATATAATATACCGATTACCGGTTGACAAATGAAGACTGGAAAATTGGAGCGTAGTGTTCCAATCAAAAGATTAACTATGGCTTGGGGTCTTCATTCCACTTGAGATCTTCATACTGCTTGGGGTCTTTGATCATGCTATGACCAATAAGCATCTTCTATAAAAACACTGATAGTCTTCAACAAACAAAGACTATACATTAATGACATACAATACTGGTTGGGACAACCACCGGTTGAGAATAACTCATACATCAAATAAGTGTGTGTCCATCAATGACAATCACAACTAAACATCATCAAAATACCAACAACTATGAATCTGAGTGCAAAAAGAAGAAATCTGACTTGAATAAGTCAAGACCAAATTTTATAGAGGAGTCTTCTGAAGCAAAGCATTCTACATTCTTCACATGTAATTTGGTGAAAGAAAACCAAGAGGATGTCTGGTTCTTGGATAGTGGTTGTTCAAACCACATGATGGGTAAATCTGATCTCTTTGTCAAATTAGATGATATCGTAAGAAGTCAGGTTAAATTTGGAGATGCTAAGGAGGTTGATGTAATGGGAAAAGTTACCCTTGCAGAATACTTTGCTTGTACCAAAGTTACAACATAATCTTTTAAGTATTGGGCAACTTGTAGCTAAGAACTATAAAGTAGTTTTTGAAGATAACTACTACAAAAAATTTGATAAATCTAATAATTATCATGTTGTAGAAAAGGCTTATATGACAGAGAATAGATTATTCCCCCTCACATTGATTTCTAGTAAGCTGTATGCACTCAAATCAACCACAAATGATTCATGGTTATGGCATCGAAGATATGGTCATTTAAATTTTCAAGGGTTAACTTTGTTGAATAAGAAGAATATGGTGAGAGGGCTTCCTCCAATTTAGATTAAAGAAGAATTTTTTTTAGTGTGTGCCCTTGGTCTCCTTGTGTTGTGCAGTGCATCGCTTGGGTTTGTGACATGGCTTAACCAACTTCTATGGATTATATAAGTCTAGTGGTTGTATCGAGCATTAATAAGTCGATCTTTTGGTGCAAAGACAACCGCACTTGTAACAAGTGGTATCCGAGCTTGGTCACAGGTTCAAACCCCTTTCTTGTGCTAGGAGGGATTGTTGCAAGGTGTGTTCCCTTGGTCTCCTTGCGTTGTGCAGCGCATCACTTGGGTTTGCGACATGGCTTAACTGTCTTCTCTGGATTTTATAAGTCTAGTGGTTGTATCGAGCATTAATAGGTTGATCCTTAGGTACAATGGCAACCACACTTGTAACACCTATGAGATTTGAAAGGTTCCTCTCTCTTGACAATTATCTATCTTCAATCCATAATTTTTTTTAATTTTGTATGAATCTACTAAATTATCCTCATCTCAAATACAATTTTAGCCATGTGTTCGCAAGGAAGAATATGTGTGGAATGATAAAATTTGTCCAGTCAACATGGCACAGGTCCTTGAGTGCATGGAAAAGTTGACCAAAAGCCTCCAAATGATAGATCGATAATTCCATGAAACAGTAGTGATTGATCAGGAATCGGGCAGAAGGTCTTTGTCAATAGTTTTGGAATGATAGCTTGGGTGCTTCCATGAAATTCTCACTCTCTTACGTTGCTAATTATTTGTCGTAGATTTCCTTTCCCTTTATACTTCAATCTCAGCTCTATTAGGGACAAATTCAATATAGCTACAAAAACGTAGAATTCATCATAATCTTGTTCCTCATAAAATTAAGATGATAACATACAACATTGATTGGCATTTACGCAGTTCAAAAAAGCCAGGGACAACCTTGCAAAATGTATTGAATAGTTTAAATGAACTTCCTTTGACTATTCACGCTTCTAGTGATGGGGTGGATAGATTGGATCAATGCCACATATAGAAACATAAACACATAAATTTAGAAACAAACACACAGAAAATTAAATAATATGTTGCAGCACAAAAACATAATTTTATTACTTGATACAAAATCATTACATGATGCCTCTATGTATCTAGAGGTCTTTGGAAAAATCTAGAAACTTTCTAAAAACATCTTAGGTATTTCTAGACATTATACCAACATGCCCAAAATAAAAGTATCTAATATTTTCTTCCATTTAACCTTATCCCTTGTTGATTCTAGAACATTCCATTCTTATATAGTTTCTATTTACAAAATATCAATTTCAAATTTATCTTTTTTTTCATTAAATTATTTCCCTTTTAGGTGGGAGAAATTACATATGCCAACATCCCCCCTTAATTTTGACCACCAATGTTGTGGCAATCAAATTCCTTTTCTCTTGACTATTTTTGATGTCCATAAACAAGTTCGCTAACTTTGCATATCCTTTTCCTTTCTTGATATCTTCAAACCATTTTCAACTGTTGTGGCAGTCCTTCAATTTGCAACTTCCTAGAAACTTGTCATCTATGGATTTATTGCTAGATAAAACTTTCCTTTGAATTGACACATCTATTATGGCTTTTTAAAAACTTTGCTTGGTTACAATCAAATTTCACATGTGAATTTTTACACTTGAAATTTTTTTTTATCATACCAATAATTTTTTGCCAACTCGATCCAAAGCTTCATCCATAATCCATTTGCATACATCTTTTTTTTAAATCTTTCTTACATTCTTTGTTCCAACACATCTTTTTAGAATGATTTTTTAAACCAAAAATTCTACATGGATGCAAATCACAACAAATCTCTTTTGTGTGTCCTTCTCTATTAAAATGAAAACATTGAATATAGTGCTTTGTTTGAGTTGACTTGCTAGGTCTGGTAACATCATTTTCTTTTCTCATGTCATATCCAAGGCCTTCATATTTTAGCCTTATTAGTGGTTGAATGGGCTCTCTAATTCCTTGCCTATAGTTTCCTAAACCTTTACCTTCATAATCCATTTTATTCATTATCTTCAAACCAACATTTTGAGAACAACTATTGTTAGTCTCATCACATCTAATTTCATTAATATGTTCATCTTCACACTCTATCTAACAAACAATTTCAGCAAAATTACTTGTTATGTTTGTAATCCTCATCAAAAGGACTACCATATTGATTTTGGTGATTCACCTTGTCTTGACTGATCCATGATCTTGTTTGATAGTGAATGTCTCTTTTTTGAAAATTTCCCTTATCTTGCTCTATTATTTGAGATCTTTGCATTGATTACTAATACAGTCCTGATATTAGTGTTCTCAAAATGTAGGGCTCTATTTTACGGTTGAGAAGTAGCCTCATGACAGAGGTTGTCTTTATGGTTTAAACATTAAGGAAGGGCTTCTCACAGTTGATCTTTAAAAAGATTGCTCCATTTGGCGGTCATCGTAACTTAGACTACTTATTTGCAACTTGGGAGCTTGTGACCTTCATATGGTTGAAATGATAAAGATTTTTCTCTTAAACCTACCATCGTACAATCATTCTGCACCTATGATTGTTAATGCTAGCTCTGATAATGGCTTAGACAAGGACTTTGACTGTTCCTACTCATCTATGTGTGAATATACCTGAGGTCACTGTCTTAACATCTCTTATGCTTGGAATCTTTACAAACCTCTACTAATGACAGATAGTGCTTCTGACCTCACTGATATGAATGCCTTCTTTATTTATATTCTTGATGTGTGGTTTGTAGCTTTGATCTATGATGTTGTTTATTTTAAACTTGTGCTTCATAGACAGTCTATGTATTCATTGCTTTAAAACTCAGATTTTGATGGTATAACTTAAGCTGTATTTCGACTATGAGTCCATGATATTCAATTAAGTTCTTTTAAGGAAATAATTTGGACATACCCTTCAACGGGATAAGGTAGTTGTTATATGTTAATTTAATGTTTCAAGGTTGGGCAATTATATATAATAGATCACTTTACCATGTTTCAATAGCTATGATTATGTGTTAATTTAATCTTTTATAGACATGACTTCAAAGCTGTTAATATTGATTATTAATATTCACAACTAATAAAATGTATTGTATAAATTTAAAAAATAATAAATCATGAGATTTGTATTGGCCTACCAATAAAATATGATCTCATCATAATTATTTATTTACGAAAATTGCAAAGAGAAGTGATGCCTCCTCTAGAATGTCCTCCAAATTTGAAGGAGAAGAATGAGTAGACAATTTAAAAAGTCCTAAAATGAAACCATCCTAGAACCACAAATTTGAAAAACCAAATATTTCCAATTGTTTCAAAGTTTAAGAATCTATGTGAACTATCAACTTTGATGTAGCGGGAGATAGGAGAATCATGAGTAGATCCACAAACCCATTAAGAGGAATTGAATTACTCCTCACACCCGGTGAAGGATTCAAAGGAACATATGGATTGTCTTCATCATCAATGCAGTGATTAAAGGTAAACACCTTGGACTGATGATTAGCCCTATCAACTACAAAAACCTTTCATGTGGGATGACCAATAAACACTGAATGTGCAGTGAACTCAATTGTGTAGCCTTGTTGTTTAATCTGATATACTGATAGAAGATTATTAGCGATGTTAGGAATTCAATGAACATTAACTATTGAACCTGTACCTAAGCCATTATTACCAACAATAGCAACATGAACAAGCTGATTGTTTACAGTCAAGAGTCTATCTTGAAGTGGTTCTCCAAGAAAACATGGAATCCTGGAATCAACTTGATAGGTGAAGTGAATAAAAGCTCTTGTATCAATAATCCATCCAACATACCTAGGTGCATGAGCGGTGATTCACCAAGTCATGATCCTTTGCATTATAATGAGAGGGAGTATCCTCATTTTTGGCAAAATAAGAATAAAATAAACTAGAAGAAGGAATAGAAACATGATTCTCCTTGATTAATTTATTTCACTCATGAATTTACACCTTCATGTAACAATTATATTCAGCATGCCCCTCTTTCTTACAAAAGCGATATGTGGGTCTTTTCTTCTTATAGCAATTTGGTTCACTTTGTGCGAGTTTCTTACAAAAGGTACACGTGGATAACAATAGCTTTAAGAGAGCCATGGGCTAGATGAAGTGGTTTGAGATTTGCCCATTTTTGTTATTTGAGCTTCTCAGTTCCATGCACTCTTTCGTACACACAAAAATTTACTCCACGTGACCAATAGAAACGTCTTCTATTTACACAATCCACAAACGAAAAATATGTACATTAACGAAAATGAAAAGCAATTCTAAATTGTGTAGAATGCACTCCAAGTTCCCTGGAATGAACCTACAAAAAAATAGAATGTAAACTACTTTGAAATGGATGTTTGAATGTACGGTAGCAACTCTTTTTGGAAAAACTTTGGTTGAATTAGTTGCATGGATGGTCTACCATTTTATTTATTTGAACTACAATTGAAGAAGACGTGAATTCTGGATATATGCCCCGTACGTTATCTATATTCATCAATGACTAATGACAATTAATGTTTAGTCAAACTATACAAAACGATTATAAATGTTTGACTCGAGTAACTATCCAGTCATGAAAAGTAGCATGGACAAAGCCCATAGTACGAACAGTCTTATACAAAATGCTTTAAACGATATTAATAAGAAGAAGAATCTCTAGCAAATGTCTCATGCAAAATTACAATCGCTGTGAAAATTCAACGTCCTCCCAGTTGTTGAGTTTGATAACAGGAGAGTTGAGGTTGAAGAAAAAATAGAAAAGAAAATCTAGATTAAGTGACAGTAACCAATCAAGAGTTTTAAGGTAATAAGAAAGTGTGTGATTTATCTTGTCGAAAGGTTTAACAAAGATTGATTATCTAATTTTAGATGGATCGGTAATTGCCTTTCGAACTCTTGTATTACTTATTACTCAACTTTCAATGGGTTACCCTGCTACCTCTTCGGGCGCGACCACCACTCGAAAACCACTCTTCGTTATGACACTACACAACCTCCAAAGAACCCCAAGACAAAACACAAAAGCCAACTAACATAAGGAGTTCAAAAAACAAAACTAAAGGACAATATGATTGAACAAACCTTCTACCATGGTTTAACCAATTGGAGGTGTGAAATGAACAACTAATCTATCTAAAAAACAAGACCAAAACCACAATAAAGCATGTACGACCACAACCAAAACTTAACCAAATCAACTTGCACAATAAACTGATATTCAACGACATGCCATCATGACACAAGAATGACTTTACCAAATCAACACCAAAAATTCACCAATCAGACTAAACAGTCAAATGAATCTACTTGCACTCTAAATCACCCATGTTAAGGAATCATAACAATCACTCAAAATATACTTAAAATCTAATGTCAACTAATTGCAGCTATTTCAATAACTAACTCTTTCATGATGGTAAAATCCACATTAAGGAATAGCACATCAAAAGGTTCCAAGTAAACATACACCCCAAATAACTTTGCCCAATACTTGATTTTAAACCACACACCTTAAAGGAATAACAACAACTCGTAGCCTATTAAACCATCATTTATAAACAAACATATAATCATTTCAATTTAAGCCAAATTGTCTATAACAAATACCATTTGTATTGGAATTTAAAATTACTATCAATAACATTTAAAATACTTTTGAAAACTAAGTTCAATATTTAAATCAAAATAAATCTTTTCCAAATTAAAATCATTTCGACTAACAAAAATTGATGGTTATTCCTATAGCCTTTGTTTTCACAAAATCATTTACTATTATATACAATAAAATTTAACATTCTCTTCATATAGGTAATTTAAAATACATAGTATAAATATATATTTATATATTCAATACTAAACTGATATTTCTTTTAAAAACCGAATTTCCTCTATCACCATTTTCCAAATAAAAATTAGAAATTAGAAATATATATTTAAATTGAATTAAAAACAATATAAAATATTACGCATTGCACAAGAAATAACATTTACTTTGATTTTGTTTTCACTGAGTATTTTTTTTTATATACACAAAAAACTCATGACAACAATGCATTTCCAGCACATGTATTCAACTACTCAATTGGCCCTAACGCTAGGAGAACAAATCCCACAAATGAAATTTTTATATATAATATCATTAATCCACATAATAATTTCACATTTAAAACATCAGATTCACATTTTTCAAAAACTCTAAGGGGACCAATAACCAGGTTTTGGAGGCCATCCACCATTGATGGACCTCCAAAAACTCAAAAAATGAAAACTTGCCAAATCAAAAATTCCTTAAACCCTATTGGTTGATGGGTGAACAACATCACACTTTTGATATAAAATTCACTTTCTGGGCATACATAAAAATTTGGGCAGCATTTCCCCAAAGCAACTCTCATTTTAAAAATTGAAACATACAAATTCATATCTAAACTAAAATCCAATTTTCAAGTTGGAGAAAGGTTCTAAATCCATTTCTTATCCATTTGCAACAAGAATTACACAATTTCATAAAGAATCAAGGGATAAAATCAAATAAAACTCACCTTCAAGTTGAAGAATTTCAAAATGAAACATGGAGCCAAAGATTCTGAAAGAACTCACAAAAATTGAGTAGCAACAAGATTTTTCCCACTCAAATCCAATAAGCTCCTACCCACAAAATCTCTCCACGCAAATCCTTCCCAATAAAAAATTCAAAAATCCATTGTAGGGTTCGAAATCTCCAAAATTTGGAAAATAATGCTAATTGTTCAAAAATACATAACACAAATTTTATTCCACCATATGTTAATAAATAAATACTCTAATTTTGCTAGCTTAATAGAGTTTGATTTATCAAATTATAAAAACAATGTTCTTTTTTTAAAAACAATTACTCAAGTCAAATATAAGTGAACTTTCACTAATAATTCAACATTCACTCTAACTTAGACAATTAAAAAATATTTGATTAATTAATTAACCACAAAAATGATTCTAATATAATTTATTCTTAATTCCCTTTAATCAACAAAACACATATTAAATTCCCATTAACTACTCCAGAAGAGAATAATTAAACACACAAAATGCCCACAATTGAGCAAGGCTAGGGTTAACATTAGGACCTTAGAACTACCTCCTCCACTTCCATTAGGTTAATTAAGTACGCTCAGACCTATGGAACCAAGTGGAGATGATACCTCATACCTACATAGTACTTGTACACCTATAATTTCCTGCATCATCAAACCACGCATACATATATATACACAAACACGATAAACAGACTGGTGAAGGAGAATCGTGATGTTCCCTGTCTCACCGAAGTGAGTGAAGGAAAATCATCTCCTCACACCCCATACACTTTCACACAATATGACAACATATACATAAATCAACTTGCACATAACGTAAATCTGTTAGCCCATCATTAGTAACACATAAATAAATTTAACATTTTATCATTTATAAACTACAATGCAAAACCAGAGTTTACAACTACTCAGCAATAAGAAATATTGTATATTCAATATCTATACCTCAATGTAAAATAACACATAATCATATGCACCTAGTCACATTCCAAAGCATAACACCAGAATAACACACCACAATCACAATAAATCAACCATCCATTTAAGCTATAGAAAAGTTAACCTTTGTCAACGAGGTCAAAAAGGCCTGAAAAGGGTAGGGTTACTACATTCTCCCCCACTAGGGTTCGACTTACTCCTGGAATTCGTAAGGCTGGGATGGAAAATCAAGGACATCTAAGTCATCACACTCATATATCATAACCCACAATCATAACTCAACTTAAGGAGAATAGCAATCCATAAAATCAATATAATAATGTATAGAAATCAACATCCAAGTCATCTAACTTAACAAAAAGATTTCCCTCCTTTACTAAATCAATTAGTTAACTTTGAACAATCTTCCTTGTACGTTCCTTAATAAGATAAATCAATGCATGAAAAGAGTTAAAACAAGATTCATTATCTCTAATTACCTAGATTATACATACTAACACCTTATTCAACTTCTAGGAACTACTATCCTAACATACATTCATACAAGAAAAGATCTTCTATAGAAATCCTTATCCAAAAATATACATATCATACTGTATAAAGAATAATAACTTAGTCTAGATCAGATCATGGAAACATTTATTTTACATCAATAAGCGTCATAAAATGATATTTACATGTCTACTGCAACATCCTAATTATATACACTTCTTTGCATTACCAGGTTAAGCACAACATACTCTCTAATTGAACTTTAAAATTCAGTCATAACATATTTCACACTACCTCTAAGGTACATAATGCATACAAATTAAGAGAATAAAGGTTTAGGGTGCAAACTCACGTCAATAACAACATCAAAACATCATTCTTGATACAAGATACAACCTCATACAAAAGAAGAAATGAATATATAATTACCTACATTCAACCATCTAAGGTCTACTTGATTCAATTAGAACTCTTGTAGGCTTTTCAAACACTCAATGAGCCATAAGTCTCTCTATCTTTGATAATTATCTAAAGCTACCACATTATTAACTAGATCCAATTCACACATCTTTCTACTACGTCGTATAATTCAAACAATTTCAAACCAATTTCATCAAGGAAAAAACACTAATTTCCTTAACTAATCTCGTTATTTAATTAGTTGCCTCATTATTCCTAGAATCACTCTCTGTGGTGTTCTCCCTTAACCCAGTATAAAAGGTTCAAGTGAATGTGATAGATATAATACTTAACACATAGCTAGGGCCAGCTATTACAAACATTCAAAATGACCACCAGAGATCTCAAAAGAACGTCATCCAAATGATGATCGCCAAATACGATGATAAATAAGAAAAATGCTAGAAATTATCGACAATCAACAAAATGGAAAACATGACAAGTATCAAATTTAAATAAAAATGGAATAAGAGTTTAGTGGCCATTTCATCATAAGAAATTTTAAAAGAAAGTGCTAGCCCCTTAGCCACAAAACACAAGTTAAAAGACAGTCAAAACACTGTCGCAATAAAACAAAAATAACGTGGAACAAAGTGACCATTTTCAGCCACATCATAGGGAGTAACCACTACACTACATCCAAGATCACACGTCCTAAGTGTGTTAGAGAATGAACCATAGACACTAATTCTATTAGTATAACTACTATACTTTAATACCATGCAATCTTAGTTCACAAGTGTCACCTTCCCAACATTATCGTTTATCCATATTACTAAAATTCCTAAATCGAATAAGATAAGGAAGTAACATATTTTCTATATTTTCACTAACCCAACACAACAATCTTGTAGTTCTTAACAGTTACATAGATATTTTGTGAAGCTAAGAATTCTATTTCCAAATAAAACGGAATCATAAAATATCAATTTCCTATTCTCAACACACATTCTACATGCAGTGATAAGATTTTATCTTAATCAATACTATTTTTTCCCCCTTCATGATCTATCAATCACCTAAGCTACATGGATTACCTATAAAACCTATGCAAAAAGTATTCCATTTACTAACTTACTCGACATGATGCACTCATAGGCAAAACAACCCAATTTGGTTCTCAATGCAGAATGAAACAGACACTCCTTAATACACGTCTCTTAATATTGATTGCAACTAATCAATTAGTGAAAACTTTAGTTGCTAATATTCGCCAATTGGCTATATTTTGAAATTTGGGAATCAAATTTGGCTAATAATTTTAACTTTTAAGGTGACCCAAATCGCCACATTTCTACAAATTTTTATTTTAATCTTATTTAAATCGCCAGAGAATTTATTTTATTAATTTTTTTAACTTAAAGATTCGCCACAATATTTGATACATGATTGGATCAAATTCGTCAACATTTAATAATTTATTGTAGAAATCCAAATTAATTCACCAATAATATATCATAATTATTAGTTACTTTAGGGTTATATCAACATTATATTAACAATTTTTTGTTTCCACCATTGATTTAAAATGTAATCTAATGTCTTTCATTGTATACCATGAGGTAAAATGTACCTATAAGTTGTAATGCTCATGAGGTTTAAAATTTATTTTGAATTGTTGACTTGAATGAAAACCAATGGTCTAAAAGCAATTATTAGCCCCATGAGTATTACAAATTATTTGTAAATTTTATCTCACAAAATAGAAACAGGGCTATTAGATTGTTTTAATTTAATGGTAGAAACCAAATAAAGTATAGTCTAACTCTTAAACTTATTAATGATTTCAACCTTCATGCCTTTACTTTTTTTATTAAAGATTATTTTTAAATGAAAGGAAATGAAATATTAATTAATGCATACAATGATTATTTTCCAAGATTCGCCAATATTTTCTACCAAAAAAAATTGATATAAACAAATTCGCCAATAAAATTATTTTTTTTTATAAAAAGGAAAGATTAACCAATAAACATTATTATTATTATTAGAAAAAAATAAATATTCACCAATATTTTATACAATTTTTTGAGGGAGGGTTAATTAAACTTATCACTGCAATCAATTATTTCTATTCAAGTTTTAATTACATCATTTTATAGAATTTCTTTTAATCTTCATAACTAGATAAAGAGAGAAGGGAGAGAATTTTCGATAGTCAATCTCTTCACAGATATGCACGTAATCTACAAGTTCACACAAGTAAGACTAAATTTCTCCCTATATGCCTATCATCCTTATTGTACTATTTTTCATTTCAATTCAGATATAAAAGAATATAATTTGGGTTATCATGATATTTCCTTACATTAAAGATGCCACTAATTTCTTAGTCTCCAAATTGGAATAATAAAATTCCAATCTTTCCTTACATGCT
Source organism: Cryptomeria japonica (assembly GCF_030272615.1). Lineage (NCBI taxonomy): Eukaryota > Viridiplantae > Streptophyta > Pinopsida > Cupressales > Cupressaceae > Cryptomeria > Cryptomeria japonica. The sequence goes on from NC_081410.1 coordinate 567,072,238, forward strand.
AACTTCAAGCGAAACACTCATTACTCTTAATTGATAAAAACACATCATTAAGTATGACTAATCATTGAATGTCAAAACATGAGGAGGAGAAGGAAAATTGAAATTACCATTTATCTAATATGTGGTTATGTAGGCACATCAAATGCGTTCTACATTTACACATTCTATTTATACATAGTCAATTTAATATGCCCACTACAATTGCATTATTATACTATTCTTACAGGTCATTATCCAAGTTGATCATATAAAACACACAATGAGATCCTTAATAAAAACACATCCAATTCCCTCCTATACCACTACACATAATCCTTTACCCATCCAAGATATCTTCTAACATTCAAGTACACACCAACCTCTCCAAGATTCACATAAGTGTTTCAGGAAAACACAACATACAAATATTTTAATTTCTAGAGAGGAGGAAGAAATACATCTAATTCACAATGAATATGCTGTCAACATTTTTTATAAAAGCTCTCATAGTTATGACACTAAATACAATTATAAGTATAACACAAGCCCCAACTCATACTTTTAGACTTAAGACAAAGCATTTTTCAGTTTATTAAGCTAGTCTAAATAGTATAATACCAATTAAGAAGGTACATCCAATTAACTCTTAAAATAAGAGTAATTGTAGACCTAACATCCTACAAGAAAACAATGCACATATAATCACACATTAGGCACTAATCATCAATCAGGAAGAGAAATAACTGAATACACATGTTACACACGTTTAGGGTTTTCAGAAAAGAGTGAGTTAAATAAACAGAACATGAAACATCTAAGATCTTCAAGATCCCAAGCGTTAATCACAAATATACATCAGAGAGAGAATCATACAACAAAAGGAATATATATTGCACACCACACTAAGGGCAACAGTTACACCAGAGATCCCAGTGTTCATAACCCTTGAATATGATACCATGTGTAATTCTCCGCCAAGAAACTTGAAAGGAAACAACTACAAACACTCGAAAAGAATACAAATAATTTTTTTTAATAAGAACACACTAATGTACAAGATATACATTGCAATAAAAGTTTCACTAGCGAAAAACTTAAAACAAAATCCTAAAAGGTTTCCAACGAAGATTACTCGATTAATCCAATGAACATTAAGGTGCGTTAATCCAATTAACAATGAGATTGATTAAACCTACTCATGATAGAATGATTAAATTCCACAAGAGATTAAACTAAGCATGAATGAATATATTCATATGTCATTAGATACATTACATCGCTAAATCTACATTCATCATAATCCATATTACTGCATTTAAATTAATAACTTCATACATACAATTAAGATTAATATCATCTAAATTACATTATAAAATTTGACCATAATACCATTCATATATCCAAAATTAAAAGGAACCAGATGAACAAATACACCATACAACACCAATTGATATCAAAGTTCACCCCTAATGGGCTACATCTTCAGGTCTGCTTCAAGTGCAAGACTCTTCTAATAAATAAAAGATAAAAAATACATAAAGTTTACATCAAGGCGTACATAAACAAATGATACAACCAACCACATAAGGGTCCAACATATGCATGAATGATCTGAGAAGAACAAAAGGATCCATTTGAAATATGGAATGGAGTAAATACAAAAATAACAACTGGAGCACCTACAAAGCTAATCCATCGCAAGAAGGCACAAACAAAATACCCAATGGAAAGTGGCACTACCACTTGACCATGTGGCCCAAAAACAAACCACCCCTCCGTGCTAGGAGATAGAACTAAGGCCCTCAAGCAAGCCATAACAAAGCAGTACATCAAGCACTCATCCAAGACATAAGCATACAAGCATGACTCTCACAAGAGTGCTCCAAGTAAAGCCAACACATGACTATACACTAGTGAACATAAGGTAAGAGTGTCATCGCATAGTTGGTATGGGTTACCCTGGCTGGCCTCTGTAGGCCCCGACCCCCATCCTGGGTTACCCTGGTAGACTCTCCTGAACCTCCGGCCCCCATCCATGTCTCCTACGAACCCAACAAACTTTTCATGAGGACAAGGTAGTTGGTTTGCCACTCCAGGCCTTCCCATTGCATCCTGAGTCTATACTAACACTCAACCAAGAGAGGGGCACAATTTATCTTGATTAATGTTTGTAAAACCAAACCCCCCATTTTTAAATTAAGTTATCACTTATTACTCAACTTTCGATGGGTTACCCTGCTACCTCTTTGGGCACGACCCCCACTCGATAGCCACTCTTCCTTATGACACTACACAACCTCCAATGAACCCCAAGGAAAAACACAAAAAGCCAACTAACATTAGGAGTTCAAAAAAACAAAACTGAAGGATAATATGATTAAACAAACCTTCTACCATGGTTAAACCAATTGGAGGTGTGAAACGAACTGGTCTATCCCAAAAACAAGACCAAAACCCAAATAAAGCATGAATGACCACAACCAAAACTTAACCAAATCAACTTGCACAATAAACTGATATTCAACAACATGCCATCATTGCACGAGAATGACTTTACCAAATCAACACCAATAATTCACCAATCAGAGTAAACACTCAAACAAATTTACTTGCACTCTAAATTATACATGTTAAGGAATCATAACAATCACTCAAAATATACTTAAAATATAATGTCAACTAATTGCTATTATTTCAATAACTAACTCTTTCATGATAGTAAAATCCACATTAAGGAATAACACATCAAAAGGGTCCAAGTAAACATACACCCCAAATAACTTTTCTCAATACTTGATTTTAAACCACACACACCTTAAAGGATTAAAAACAACTCATAGCCTAATTAAACCATAATTTATAAACAAATATATAATCATTTCAATTTAAGACAATTTGGCTATAACAAATACCATTTGAATTCAAATTTCAAATTAATGACAATAACATTTAAAATACTTTTGAAAACTAAATTCAATATTTATATCAAAATAATATTTTCCAAATTAAAATCATTTCGACTAACAAAAATTGATGGTTATTCCTATACCCTTTGTTTTCACAAAATCATTTACTATTATATCCAATCAGATTTAACATTCTCTTCATAATGCTTATGTTTCAAGGGTTGTTTATAGTAACCCTTTTAGAGACTTTGATTTAGTGCCTTCATCAATATTCCTCCTCATTTACCTATGAAAATCCAAATTGACTACATCAATGAATCTTCTAACTGTAGAACCCACAAAATTTGTACAACATGAGACAACATAAAGTTCTTCCAACCTTCTTGTACAATGAGATACCTTTCCTCTGAAAGTCCACATTTCCTCTGAGTGTGCCTACTACCTTATCTACTACTGCACATAAAACATCTTTCTTATGAAAGTCCACATTTGAACTTCAACTGTGTCTAATGCCTCGTCTAGTGCTATAGAAATAATCCCTCCTTTAATAGGTACAAATCACCATCAAACATGAATACACCAAGTGCACCCATAATAAAACCTATCCCAAATTTCTCCTTGAAGGGACACATAATGTCAAGCCCCCTCTTTTCTTCAAGGACATAAATGGAAAAGAATGTGCTTCTCCTCTTTTCTGTAGGGTAAAAAATAGAAAATAATATGCTCCTCATGCATGAATCACCCCTAAGAAAGAAACTAATTCCGAATGATATGTCCTATGCCACCATTTCATCTAACCTCTAATATGACTTGTTTAAAAAAGGTATTCCTCATCTTTCATTGTTCACCACCTTCAATGTAGTGATTTCATTTTCAATCCTTCAAGTGAAGTATTCAAGTTGAATAACCATAAAAATATGTTTTGTTTTAGAAAAGAAACTCTTAGGGTCTACCTCAAATAATAAAGTTGCAAAATATTTATTGTCTTCAGATGCACAGGTAAATGAATACATGCATCATAAAAGATGAAATCCAGCCCATAAAAAATAAGGTCATGCTGAAAATAGAAAACCCCACACAAAGGGTCTCGCTTGCAAAAAAAATTGTCATGTTAGTAGATTAAAATGATTTTCAGCACAATCTTTATCAACATAATTTATCATGCTAAGGAAATATTGCAATCCCTCCAAATCTGTAGATGAAAAGACAAGACAAAGCAATATCATCATGGTAGAAAAGACAAAATGAGGCCTCTAAATGGTGCATCTTGCACAAATGAAATATTATGCTGTATAGATCACAATATATAGATCTACATGTTGTGTCCAACCAAGGTTGATTTTCCACATCACAATGAGAAGGATTTGTACAATGGAGCAAGGAAATTTTTCACCAAGGTTTCTGCATAGGAAAATATCTGGTTTTTGTATCACTATGTTGCTACATTATATGGGACATGAAAATGAGAAAAATGACACCATACAAGGTACAACACCTTGATTAGAGGTATTTGATAATAATGGATAGAACAAATGCCTTTCTGAGGCTCATTGCAACTAAGAAATACTACTCCATTTGCTATATTAAAGAAACCATGGCTGATTTCTTTTCTTCATAAGTTTTGAGCTTTCTAAAAGATGCAAAAAAAACCTTATTATTAATGAACCAAAAATTTTCATGTGGTCGGTAGGAAAAATAAATGGCACCAACTGGCAATCAACCAGGCACTTACTTCTCTCATGATAAATGATTGCATGCAAGATCTACAATTGTAACTGGAAAAAAATAAAGCATGGCTTATGTTTCTCACAACATGTCATACACACATCTTCAATAGAGACAACACAACTTCATGTAGAGATAATAAATGCCTTTAGATTTTAATGTAACCATTGACTAAGAAAATAGACAGACTTTCTGCACACAGGTTGGACTCAATGAAAATAATTCTTTCATGTAGATTTATATGTGAGATGGTTCAAAGAACACACACAATATAGAGCAAAAGCAAGTTCCATAAGTAAAATTAACCAAACTTCCAATCTAACCAAATTCAATTCTGACACTATGCTAGAATTATAAGGATTCACTAGATAGAATATTGATACTAGTTGGTGGATAAGATACTATCATGTATGTCTTATAAGTTAACCAAATAAAAATTGATACAGAAATGGAATATGTGGATAAAGGAAAATATACCACTGATATGTATAATTACAAAAGATTAGCATATATATATTTTAATGAGATCAACTAACTGCTAGAATTGTGGTGGTGTAGTCTAAGAATAGACATGTAATTCAGCTAAGACTAGTGACACACAAAATTATAGTCGTAAGAAAGAAATGAAACGTGCACAAGAATCTTATCCCCTTAACAGATTATCTAGAAGATGGAGTAATCTACACTAACAAACTAGACTCGAAATCTCTACAAAAAGTATTTACCAAAAATAAAATTATTATAATGTTATGATTATCTTACTAACAAAAAAGGAAAAATAAAAGAACATCCACTCACAAGAGCTCCTTATAAGTATGCTCAATATAAATAACCTTTATGTAGCAATCAACTCTAGACAAACCATATAACGAGTACACAGGTATTTCATTGTAGTAGGTAGCCAATTTATGTTTCTTATCAACTATATTACATTTGTATTCATGGGCTCATTCCTAGTTGTGATCACATTATTATCTTTTAGATCTTCCTTTTAAAGATTCAAATATTTCCTTGAACTACAGTTGCAAAAGTATTCCTAAAGAAATACAAGAAATATTTAAAGATGTTGGTCACAAAAAATGATGAATCTTAATATTCATCTATCTCCATGTATTCATCCATCTTTCTTATATTCAAGAATTCGTTAATTCTTTTAGCTTCAACAAATGATTTAGGGCTTGAATCTTATGTAGAATGGATGGTTTTGATTCATTTTCGTACAACATGGAAATTTGTATACAAAGTCCATTCATTTTCTTCTTTTCTACTTCATATAAAAACTGAGAGAAACTATCAAATGAAATCAAATCTAAGTGCATTGAGATGCACATTTGATCACACACATTCATCATTCGCAACCAACACTTGATCTTGTACCATTGAAAAATATTCAATTTCAAAGAACCTGAGAGCCTAAGGGAACTAGAGTAGCAAGTTATCCATTAAAATAAATTAATCCATTGAGATGTGTTAAAATAAATACTTTCATTTCAAACTCTTTTAGATTATAACAATTAATAGGAGGAAAGGTTGTTGGAATCAAAATTTTAGTTGGATTACTCAAGATAATTTCGAGGTGATAGAATGAGGTGTAAATTAAAAAGAAACAAGGGTAAAAAAAATTAGATATTCTTTTGTGAATAATATATCTTCCTTTGTAATGGCATGTGCAAATTCCTCTTAAGAGATATGAAGCTAGAAAAACTCCCCAACGCTACTCATTAAACCTAGAAAAGGGAAAGGATCTCCAACATCAATAGGTAATGTAGTCACTAGTGTGCTAGAGATCTCCCTTCAACGTTTAGGATTCTTTACAAACATATTCACTTAAAAAAACATTGGTCCATATAGAGTGGCTTCTTATTAGGTATAAGTGACTCAAATTGGATCTCTTAAATGCATAGCAATAATCCTTTGATTTCTTCTTCATGTCTCTATTTCCAAAGATAACTCCATACTATATCTTCCTCTCATTTTCTTCCAAAGAATGCTTTAGCTTATGTAATTTAGTAATAAACAAACTGATTTCTCCAAAGCACCTCTCTTACAAAGACAATCTATTTATTCCACTCCAAAATATCCATTAACCCCTTATTCTTAGAAAAAAATGACTAGATATATGTGATATTTCTTTATTTCATCTATGACTTGATTTAAATTTTATAATTCAACAAGTATCTTAAATTTAGTGTTGCTAATGTATATGTCTCCTTTGTCGATATATTGCATTAGAATAAGTTGCATACAATAGTTTATTGGTTGCATACAATAGTTCTAGAGCTAGTTGATCAGTTTTAAAACTATTTTTATTGGCTATATAAAGGCTTGCATTGTAAATCCAATTGTATTTGAATTCAATCAATAGTATTAAGTTCTATTTATGGTTTTTATCCTTATCTGCTGTCATTTGGATCAAAGCACTGGTAGTCCTTGTGCTAGCAAAGTGAATGGAAGGCGATTAGTCTGTTGTAGCAAAAATGTGAAATTGGCATTGTAAATATTACAGGCAAATGGAAATATTTTGAATTCAAAGAGAATGAGCGAAGGTTGACAATGATTAGTTTTGTTGCACAATAATTCCATTAATGTGAAGCACCTTTCCAAGGTAAGATGAAATCACTAATGTTTGTTTGATTCGCTGCATATGGAGGCCATAATATTCAGAAAGAAATCAGCAAAAGGAAATACAAATTTTGGACGTCAAAGACAAAACATGTAAATTTTAGAGAGTGATAAGTAGATTATATACTTGATGAAGCTAATTCCAATGAATGACATTACCATTGAAAGTTGAAGTGATACAAGCTGGTGGGGCCTTCATGTACAGATTTGAAGAAGGGCTCTCTTTCAATATTTTGCATTAAGTGTCACAAGGCTAAATTTTGACGAGGAATGGTAGAAAACAGCCATGAGTTTTCGCAATCCGATTGTATAGTCATTTGAGGCCAAGAACTATTCCAGAGAGGTGAGATTGCCTCATTGAAGTTGCTAGTTACATTGTTAAGAGCTGTCATCTTTGGATACAAATTTGTTTAGCAAAACTCATTGTTATGCATGGAAAAAAAGCATAGTAAGTTTATTGATTTTGTTATGTATTGGAGAGATATAAGTAGATTTTGTTGATTGAAGAAAGCTAACATCATTGGTGTAAACATTATCAATTGATGTATAGCTGATAAGAGTATGATACCAAAATTTGAGATATTAATTATGGTATGAGTTTTTGAAATGATTATAATTCGAATAATAAGGATTTGGAAGAAATTTTTGATTGACTTTGCATGATATGCTATTGGTTAAACTATTAAATGGAGACATAAGGGGTTGTGTTTTTATTTTTGGAGGTATATGGGTCCATCATTACTTGAAATCAATATTCTCCTTTTTTAGCTACGGTTATGCATATCTCAAACATTACTTATACTTTCAAAGACATCCTTGTTACTCATGGCACAACCTTCAAAGTCTCATTTGAAACATCAAATAGGTAAAGTGTAAAAATATGATTGAAGTTTGGAGGTAATAGAGGTAGGAGGTCTTTTATCATCCCAAGATATCTTCTATCTTAGGGACTATTCATTGCATGAGAAGCACCCTATTTGTCTCCCTAAAGAAAAGTTGGGACTTGGCATTATATGTCCTTTCAAGGAGCAAGCAGGCGATATATCTTGTGAGTGCACTTTGTGTATTTACATTTGGTTGGCAATCATACAATACTTAAGGAGGCATCAAACACACTCAGAGTGGACTTTTGAAGGAAAGGTGTCTCGAGTGCACACATTTTGTTGGTGATTTGTACAACAAAGGAGGGATTGTTTGCATAGCACTTAAGGAGGCATTATATGCACTCAAAGGAGATGTGGACTTTCAAAGGATGGTTTCTCATGTGCAACACTATAGGAGGTATTACACTCACTCAAACGAGATATGGAATTTCAAAGGAAATTTGTCTCATTATGCATGGAGGTTGGGAAAATTTTTATGTTATCTCATGTTGTGTGAATGGTTGAAAGTTTTACAGTCAAGTGATCAACTAATGCAATTAGTTTGATGTTTCCTAGGTGAGCAAGGAAGATTGGTTAAGGTGCTTCATCAAAGTCTCTAGAAGGGTTGTGTTAAACCTCGCAATGTTCCACTCTTGTTCAAACTAATGTAATAAGGGGGGAATATTGGTGTATTGCATTAGAATAAGTTGCATACAACAGTTTTTTTGTTACATATGACAATTCTCAAGTTAGTTGACCAATTTTAAAACTATTTGTATTCCCTGTATAAAACCTTACATTGCAAATTTGATTTTATTTGTTCTTGATCAATAGTATTAAGTTCTAATTTTAGATTTTCTCCTTTTGTGCTCTCACTCCTAACATTTATTGATTGTAAATTTATCCTTAGAATTCTATTGAGAACTCTTGGTACAAAATTGATACATGTGACAAATAGATAGGTTTTTTGTTTGTGAAAAATGGTAGGGACATTGATACTAGATATATAGCTGATGTATGTGATGATAGAGTAAAGGAAATTACATATTGATTCCAATCATTACTATGATGCACAAACTTCTTAAATCTTACATATCACGGGTGAGAAAACCCCATAAACTTTGTAGGATCGTACCTTCAATTTGATAGGCTATAATAAAATACTCAAATGGAGTAAATAACCATGAATCTCAACAAAAATTATTTAATAGATTCTAGATTCATGATCAAGTATAATTTCTAGGTAAGATTGAAAGGATTAAAAAAGAAAATTGTTGATATTACAGAAACCTTAACTAGAATCTAGGATGAGTCTCACCAAACATGTTCAAAATTGAAAATTCAGAGGTCTAAAGGTCTTCACAATAGCCAATGCACTACACATGACCCAAAACATTGGAAAGACGTGTAGGTGTGTGACATTGTCTATAAGTCAACTTGTAGGATTATAAAACGGCTTCTTTAAAACAAAATGATGAGCTCTCACTTGTCCCTTGATAGAGGTAAATGGAAAGATAAATAGAAGATAGAAATAAAACATTACCTATGAATATCATAATCCAAGATAATAAAATTATTTCATGGAGATAGGGTTTATACAAATGATCTATTTAGATGGATCCTAACTAGTGGAATGTAGATGGAAAGAAAGAATAAAGGAAAGTAGACCAAAAGAAAGTAGATGATAAAAAAAGAGAAAGTACTTCAATCACTAGAGTGAATAGACTCAACAATAACACAATAGATTAAAAAGAAATCATACAATTTTATTAACTATAAAGAGATTCAAGGGAAAAAGAGATACAATTTTCCTAAGGGTTGAAACTAAAAGGAATGGTAAGATTTCCGCCAAAAATATCCACTAATCCTCGTTAGCTCATTGTACATCATCAAATAGCCAACCCTCATAATAATTGGCCCTTCTCCACTAAAATAAAAGCATATATAACATTTGCATCAATCCTTGAATGGTAAAATAGTAGGTCAATAATATTTTTATAATATGAAAGGGTTTTTTTATTTTTATTTTCCGTCATTATAATTCAGAAATAAATAAGACTCCTCGCCATCTTTAATTTGATATCGAAGTGACAAAGCTTGTTCTATTGTTGTAGAGAAAACAAACAAAGATATATGACGATTTTAACATCATTTCTTTAAATTAATTATTTACTAAATTTAAACAATAAATATAACAATAACAAAGATTTGATCATTATTTAACATTTAATAATCTATTTGTCCAAACTTTTAAAAATATCTTTTAAAAGCACCTTGCACTCAACACATTTTCTCATACATTTATTTACATTTTAATTAGAAACGAATAAGACTCCCCATCATCTTTAATTAAATATGTGCGCTTCCATATTATTCGATAGATTACTGAAAGGACAGCAAGCAAAGGTACATGGGAATTCGTGTTTATTTACACTGATTGACTGAGAATAAATGAGTGGCAGATTGCTGCGATGGCGTAAGCAAATTATTCGCGATGTTTACACAACAAATTGAATAGCAATAAAAAATACTGTAAACAGATATATCTTAAATATCAGTTACAAGCCTGAAGTATAAGCGACTCCTGTAGCTAGAATCCATGAGGTCCCAGAGATTAATTGAGCAACTGTAAACTTGGCGGCTTCAGTGGCACTGCTGATCACATGAAACCCAGGCCAATTCACACGTTTTGACGTTCCTGCGCCACCTCCGCTGTTGCTGTATTCCCCGTAGTATAACGTGCTGAGAGCGAAATTGCCGTCCCATTCCAACCAACCAGAAGGGTCTATGTGATCGCCCAGAGTGGATTGCATAAACACAGTGCGAGAGTATTCCCTCCACGGCCTCCCCAGGTATGTCTTGATGGACCCTTTCACAGCTTCGAGATCAGAAGACGCTGACACTATGCAATTCTGGACGGAAATTCCTGTGTTTTCATTAGGATCTGTTCTTGCCTGGGCAGTAATTGTGTTGATCTGGTTGCTCATGGGACGTCGGGCGATGATATTGCTGTTCTGAATGACGACCGCAGCGTTGCCGAAGATGAAATCCACGGTCCCGTAGATATCAACTTCGCGGTAGAATTGGCGGAGGGAGTAGACATACAAAGTATCTTGGTAGCCTTTGATGCTGCACCGGTACACGGCCGACTGGTCAGACCCCACTCGAAGTGCCACGGCCTGGTGCTTCTCCGCCCCTGCCGTGTTCTCGAACGTCATATCTCTTGCCACGAATCCATTGCCAGAAACAGCTGCAAGTGCACACAAAAACACACAAATACAAAATCAGTCACAAAATTCATTTGGGCGAATTCTAAACTACTATCTCCTGGTTTTGAAGTCTTACCCACAGTTGCAGTTTTGAAGGTAGTGACGCCGTCTTGGACGCTCTTGCTTCCAGTCACAACAGTTTTATCCTTGCCGTCTGCCACCAACATCAAATTGCTTATCTTGTTGGATATGTCGATGTTCTCCTTGTAAGTTCCCGCCTTAATGTAGATGATGTATCTCTTGCTGCTCTGCTCAGGCACAGCGTCGATTGCTTCGGCGATTGTTCGGTAGTTGCCGGAACCGTCTTGGGCTACCACAGCATTCGCTTGGCTGGCCGGGCTTGAGGCCTGCAATAGCTTGCGATCTCCCGCTGACAGCCATTCGGGAAATCCATCTTTACTTTCACGGCCACGGTTGGAATGGAAATCTCCGTTGTTTACAGATAGCAGGCGGCGGTTGTTAATGGTCGTGGGAGGCAAAGTGGAGAGCTTGAACATGGAGAGCGAGTTGCTCACTAATTCTGACAAATTCACGGCTCTGGACGACAGGAGAGCCCTGATGGGATTGGTGGCACTCAAATTGAGATCACGAAATCCGTTCAAGCAGGTTTCCTGGTTTGTCAGAGCTGCACTCAACCAAATGGGGGAGTCTGTGTCTAAGGAACCGTTGTTCGAGCAGACGTTGAGACGATCGATGGTATCTTCGAAGAGCTCCAAACAATCTTGCCAGGCCGCGCGCTCTCTTTCATTCATCACATTGTTTTGGAGAGTGAGGGCGAACTCGTGGGCTTTCTGAGCCCTTTGCAAGCTCACTTGGAAAGCGAAGTTAGTGAGATCGTTAAGCTTGGCGGTCTGATAAGCAGGATAGGAAGCCATGGACGAGATACATCGCTCGGGATAACGGGCTTTGCTACACGCCGAGTTCGCCACTTTGGAGACCGTTCTCCAAGCATGACGATGATGATGAGCGCTGTAGTTTGAGCCCACAGAAGCACTGACTGCCACAAACACGAGGGCGGCCACAACGAGAATTGACGTCAGAGCAACTACCACGCCTCTGCTTTTCGAATTTTCTGCTTTCTCTTCATCAACTCTGGCATAACCAATCTTCATTTTTGTTAAGCCAATGCTTCTGTTGTTTCACAGGCGAGAACAGAATTCGAATTGTAAGAAAGCAAGCTTAAAGCTTCCAGGGAGAAATGTAATGGATGGTTTGAATCTCCAATGTGCCAAGCGTCACACTTTATAGGATGGGATTCAGTGACATAGTTGTAATCTACCGAGAATTGGACAATCAGTATTGAAACGATAACTCCGGTGGTGCCATGAAATTCTTATTCTCTTTTACGTAGCCAATTGCTTGTCGTAGATTTCCTTTTTCTCTTTTACTTCAATCTAAACTCTATTATTGTCAAATACAGCAGCTACGAGAACCAAGTATTCGACAGAATCTCGTGCCGTATAAAATTAAGAGTAGCATTCAACGTTGATTTCTCATTGCGTTTGCACTGCATCATCGCCTACTTGGATTGAAAAAGCCTACAACAAGTTTGCAATATAGTTATATTCCATCAAGTAATTTGTACAAGACTCTCTGTAATCAAGTTGACCATAGATTAAGCATGTTAGCAGCCAGTTTAAAATCATGCTTTCCTTACACCATAATTTGCCCTAATTATGTCATGGAAGGGCTTATCGATCAGAATGTTCTTTCCTTAAACAGTTCTTTTCCTTATAATGTTATTGGTCAGCCCACGACTGCGTATACAGTTTTTTTCGTCAGCATAAATTAGGAAAGAAAAAATGTGTTGAACACTATAGACGAAATTCCTTTGACAGTTCACACTTCTGGATTCTGTTTACTTTTTCATCTCTATCGATTAGGTTGAATAGTATAAGGGAAATTTCCTCGACTGCGTTAGAAACACAAATTCTAATAGATGAGTTGAAGTTAAATTAAAAAAAAAGAATTGTCTTTCAATATAAGAGTAAGTTGTCTCAATGGGGAACACATCATTTTATGAATAAAGAAAAGAATCGGTTTGTTATTGCCGCAATCATTTTGATAATTTTGAACGTGAACGTTTCAAGAAGAAGAAATATATAACAAATCCTTCTGTCTATCGGTTGCTTGTTGCACCATAAAACCATGCGGCTTCTAGTTCGATTTGTATTTAATAGTCTCAAGTTATATACGTCAGAAAAAACTTGTTGCAGTGACTTGCTCATTAGTAATATGTATGTGACTCAAGAGTGTAACATCATATTTAATGATAATGGATTTCAATAGAGTACACTTGGATAAAGACTTGATATATAAAAAATGACAAAGGAATGACTGTATATTAAGAATCTTATGAAAAATAAAATTAAGAATGAGGATAAGATTAAAGACCAATATTTGACTAGATTGCTTGTGGGTTTAACTCAAATGAAAGCAGAAAATTATCATTTCAAACTCTTAGGATGATAATAATTAAATATTTAATTTATTAACTAGATAAATGAAAATAAGAAGTTTCTAATTAAAAGATAAATTTAACTTGTGAGAAGATAATTATGAATTATTTAATTAATTTAATAGATTTATCAATGAGGAAGTTGCTAAGCTTGCCTTTATATACTCAACAATGATATGGAGTAGTAAAAATGATGCATAGGACATGTCAAGAAAATATTAAATAAATGATTAAGGCATGCAATGATCAAGACAAATAATGATGAGAATAAATTACTATAATAACTTATTTGATTAATAGAAAGTTTAACTAAGACCTTATAAAGGATATCTTCTCGAAGAACCGCACTGAAAAAAGAAACCACCACCTAAGAATATGAATTTTTTTTGGAAAAAATCATATAAACATATTCAAAAAGAGAAAATATGGAAATTTGATGATAAGGGTTCAAAATGTATCCTTTTCTCATATAGTAAATCTAATTATTATATGATCTTAAGGAGAAAAGAATTTATATGTAGAGATGTCTTTTTTAAGAGTCTAACATTCTAATTTTTCATCATATTGATCTAATAGAATACAAAAATAATAGTGATACATAATTATATTCACCCAAAAAGTTTGAGATAAAATAATACAATATTAACGAATCAATAAAAGAACTAGAAGGAAAGCATGATCCAAATTCAATATCATTATCTAGTACACTACTATAATGAGAAGGGAAAACACCCATCAAATCATAGGGCTACAAGTTTAGTTATGCATTAATAATATTTTTTCTACATGTACTCATGAATTAATCTTTTCTAAGGAAGAAATAATAAAGAAAAATGATAAAGTGCTATTGATCAAGAGATGGATTTAATTCATCAAAACAAAGATATATTTTCTCCATGTTCTCATGAATTAATCTTTGCTAAGGAAGAAATAATAAAAGAAAAATGGTAAAGTGCTATTGATCAAGAGATGGATTTAATTCATGAAAATAATACACAAGAAGTGGTATCATTAATTTTTGGTAAAGAAGATGTCAATTATAAATGGGTACCCAAAATTATCATAATCTTAACTTGTCCTTATTTTTTATTTAATTATATTATAAACTAGCACAACAAAAGAAATTCAAAATATGCATTGAAGTTCTTGTAATATTAAATTTAAGGTTATCTTTCTAGTGTTGTTATTCCCAATGAATCGTGCTATTGAATATCAAATAAATCTTGTTTTCTCATTTGTAGATCTATAACTTTTGTGTAGTGTAAATAATGTGTGGTTTTGACAGAAATATCTTGGATGCTTTAATTTGCATGCATTAAAAGTCTAGATAGGGAGTAATTTTCATTTAGATTTATTAGAGAGTTGTTCTAAATGGTAAAATGGGCACTATTCCTTTAGCTTTAAAGCTGCATCCAGTTTAGGTTAATTTTTTTTCTCTTAAGTTATCTTAATTTCAATTAAGTTCTTTTAAGGAAATGATTGGGACATGCCCTTGAATGGGTAAGGTGGTTTTTATATGCTAATTTAAAGTTTCAAGGTTGGGCAATTATATATAATAGATTACTTTACCATGTTTCAATAGCTATGATTATGTGTTAATTTAATCTTTTATAGACATGACTCCAAAGTTGTTAATATTGATTATTAATATTCACAACTAATAAAATGTATTGTATAGATTTAAAAAATAATAAATCATGAGATTTGTATTGGCCTACCAATAAAATATGATCTCATCATAACTATTTATTTATGAAAATTGCAAAGAGAAGTGATGCCTCCTCCAGCATGTCCTCCAAATTTGAAGGAGAAGAATGAGTAGACAATCTGAAAAGTCCTATAATGAAACCATCCTAGAACCATAAATTTGAAAAACCAAATATTTTCAATTGTTTTGAAGTTTTGGAATCTATGTGAACTATCAACTTTGATGTAGCGGGAGATAGGAGAATCATGAGTAGATCCACAAACCCATTAAGAGGAACCAAATTACTCCTCACACCAGATGAAGGAGTCAAAGGAACATATGGATTGTTGTCATCATCAATGGAGTGATCAAAGGTAAACACCTTGGACTGATGATTAGCCCTATCAACTACAAAAACCTTTCATGTGGGATGAGCAATGAACACTGAATGTGGAGTGAACTCAATTGTGTAGCCTTGTTTTTTAATCTGATATACTGATAGAAGATTATGAGCGATGTTAGGAATTCAATGAACATTAACTATTGAACCTATACCTAAGCCATTATTACCAACAATAGCAACATGAACAAGTTGATTGTTTCCAATCAAGAGTCTATCTTGAAGTGGTTCTCCAAGAAAACATGGAATCATGGAATAAACTTGATAGGTTAAGTGAATTAAAGCTCTTGAATCAATAATCCATCCAACATACCTAGATGCATGAATGGTGATTCACCAAGGCATGATCCTTTGCATTATAATGAGGGGGAGTATCCTCATTTTTGGCAAAATAAGAATAAAATGAACTAGAAGAAGGAATAGAAACATGATTCTCCTTGATTAATTTATTTCACTCATGAATTTACACCTTCGTGTAACACTTATATTCAGCATGCCCCTCTTTCTTACAAAAGCCATATGTGGGTCTTTCCTTCTTATAGCAATTTTGTTCACTTTGCGCGAGTTTCTTACAAAAGGTACACGTGGATAACAATAGCTTTAGGAGAGCCATGGGCTAGACGAAGTGGTTCGAGATTTGCACTCTTTCGTACATACAAAAACTTACTCCACGTGACCAATAGAAACGTCTTCTATTTACACAATCCACCAACGAAAAATTGGTCCGTTAACGAAAACCTACACAAAAATAGAACGTAAACTACTTTGAAATGGATCTTTGAATGTACGGTAGCAACTCTTTTTGGAAAAACTTTGGTTGAATTAGTTGCATGGATGGTCTGCCATTTTATTTATTTGAATTACAATTGAAGGAGACGTGAATTCTGGATATATGCCCCGTACGTTATGTATATTCGTCAACGACTAATGACAATTAATGTTTAGTCAAAACTATACAAAATGACTATAAATGTTTGACTCGAGTAACTATCTGGTCATGAAAAGCAGCGTGGACAAAGCCCGTAGTACGAACAGTCTTATACAAAACGCTTTAAACGAAATTAATAAGAAGAAGAATCTCCAGCAAATGTCTCTTGCAATATTACAATCGCTGTGAAAATTCAACGTCCTCCCAGCTGTTGAGTTTGACAACGGGAGAGTTGAGGTTGAAGATAAAACAGAAAAGAAAATCTAGATTAAGTGACAGTAACCAATCAAGAGTTTTAAGGAAATAAGAAAGCGTGTGAGTTATCTTGTCGAAAGGTTTAACAAAGATCGATTATCTAATTTTTGACTGATCGGTAATTGCTCTTGGAACTCTTGTATTACTTATTACTCAACTTTCGATGGGTTACCCTGCTACCTCTTTGAGCGCGGCCCCCACTCGAAAACCACTCTTCCTTATGACACAACACAACCTCCAAAAAAACCCCAAGACAAAACAAAAAAGTCAACTAACATGAGGAGTTCAAAAAACTAAACTTAAGGACAATATGATTGAACAAACCTTCTACCATGGTTCAACCAATCGGAGGTGCGAAATGACCAACTAGTCTATCCAAAAAACAAGACCAAAACCACAATGAAGCGTGTATGACCACAACCAAAACTTAAACAGATCAACTTGCACAATAAACTGATATTCAACAACATGCCATCATGACACAAGAATGACTTTACCAAATCAACACCAAAAATTCACCAAACAAAGTAAATAGTCAAACGAATCTACTTGCACTCTAAATCATCCATGTTAAGGAATCATAACAATCACTCAAAATATACTTAAAATCTAATGTCAACTAATTGCAACTATTTCAATAACTGACTCTTTCATGATGATAAAATCCACATTAAGGAATAACACATCAAAGGGTTCCAAGTAAACATACACCCCAAATAACTTTGCCCAATACTTGATTTTAAACCACACACCTTAAAGGAATAACAACAACTCGTAGCCTATTAAACCATCATTTATAAACAAATATATAATCATTTCAATTTAAGCCAAATTGTCTATAACAAATACGATTTGAATTCGAATTTCAAATTACTGTCAATAACATTTAAAATACTTTTGAAAACTAAGTTCAATATTTAAATCAATATAATCTTTTCGAAATTAAAATCATTTCGACTAACAAAAATTGATGGTTATTCCTATAGCCTTTGTTTTCACAAAAATATTTACTATTATATCCAATCAAATTTAACATTCTCTTCATATAGCTAATTTAAAATACATAGTATAAATATATATTTATATATTCAATACTAAACTGATATTTCTTTTAGAAACCGAATTTCCTCTATCACCATTTTCCAAATAAAAATTATAAATTATAAATATATATTTAAATTGAATTAAAAACAATATAAAATATTACGCATTGCACAGGAATGTGATTTTGTTTTCACTGATTTTTTTTTGTTTTTTTACACAAAAAAACTCATTGCAACAATGCATTTCCAGCACATGTATTCAACTACTAAATTGGCCCTAACTCTAGGAGAACGGATCCGATTCAATCCACAAATGAAATTTTTATATATAATATCATTAATCCACATAATAATTTCACATTTAAAACATCAGATTCACATTTTTCAAAAAGTCTAAGGAGACAAATAACCAGGTTTTGGAGGCCATTCACCATTGATGGACCTCCAAAAACTCAAAAAATTAAAACTTTCCAAATCAAAAATTCCTTAAACCCCATTGGTTGATGAGTGAACAACATCACACTTTTGAAATAAAATTCACTTTCTGGGCATACATAAAAATTTGGGCAGCGTTTCCCCAAAGCAACTCTCATTTTAAAAATTGAAACATACAAATTCATATCTAAAGTAAAATTGAATTTTCAAGTTGGAGAAAGGTTCTAAATCCATTTGCTATCCATTTGCAACAAGAATTACACAATTTCATAAAGAATCAAAGAATAAAATCAAATAAAACTCACTTTCAAGTTGAAGAATTTCAAAATGAAACATGGAGCCAAAGACTCTGAAAGAACTCACGAAAATTGAGTAGCAACAAAAGTTTTCCCACTCAAATCCAACAAGCTCCTACCCACAAAATCTCTCCACGCAAATCCTTCTGAATAAAAAATTCAAAAATCCATTGTAGGGTTGGAAATTTCAAAAATTTGGAAAATAATACTGATTGTTCAAAAATACATCACACAGATTTTATTCCACCATATGGTGATAAATAAATACTCTACTTTTGTTAGCTTAATAGAATTTGATTTATCAAATTATAAAAACAATGTTCTTTTTTAAAAAACAATTACTCAAGCTAAATATAATTGAACTTTCACTAATAATTCAACATTCACTCTAACTTAGACAATTAAAAAATATTTGATTAATTAATTAACCACAAAAATGATTCTAATATAATCTATTCTTAATTCCCTTTAATCAACAAAACACATATTAAATTCCCATTAACTACTCAAGAAGAGAATAATAAACACACAAAACGCCCACAATTGAGCAAGGCTACGGTTAACACTAGGACCTTAGAACTACCTCCTCCACTTCCATTAGGTTAATTAAGTACGCTCAGACCTGTGGAACCAAGTGGAGACGATACCTCATACCTACACAGTACTTGTACCTATAATTTCCCACATCATCGAACCACACATATATATATACACAAACACGATAAACATACTGGTGAAGGAGAATCATGACGTTCCATGTCTCACCGAAATGAGTGAAGAAAAATCATCTCCTCACACCCCATACACTTTCACACAACATGACAACATATACATAAATCAACTTGCGCATAACGTAAATGTGTTAGTTCATCATTAGTAACACAAATAAACTTAACATTTTATCATTTATAAAGTACAATGCAAAAGCAGAGTTTACAACTACTCAGCAATAAGAAATATTGTATATTCAATATCTATACCTCAATGTAAAATAACACATAATCATATGCACCTAGTCACATTCCAGAGCATAACACCAGAATAACACACCACAATCACCATAAATCAACCATCCATGTAAGCTATAGAAAAGTCAACCTTTGTCAACGAGGTCAAAAAGGTCTGAACAGGGTAGGGTTACTACATTCTCCCCCACTAGGGTTCGACTGAATCCTGGAAGTCGTAAGGCTAGGATGGAAAATCAAGAACATCTAAGTCATCACAGTCATATATCATAACCCAAAATCATAACTCAAATTAAGGATAATTGCAATCCATAAAATCAATATAATAATGTATAGAAATCAACGTCCAAGTCATCTAACTTAACAAAAAGATTTCCCTCCATTACTATATCAATTAGTTAACATTGAACAATCTTCCTTGTACATTCCTTAATTAGACAAATCAATGCATTAAAAGAGTTACAACAAGATTCATTATCTCTAATTACCTAGATTATGCATACTAACATCTTATTCAACTTCTAGGAACTACTATACTAACATACATTCACACAAGAAAAGATCTTCTATAGAAATCCTTATCCAAAAATATACATCATATTTTATAGAGAATAATAACTTAGTCTAGATCAAATCATGGAAACATTTATTTTACATCAATAAGCATCATAAAATGATATTTACATGTCTACTGCAACATCCTAATTATATACACTTCTCTGCATTACCAGGTTAAGCACAACATACTCTCAAATTGAACTTTAAAATTCAGTCATAACATATTTCACACTACCTCTAAGGTACATAATGCATACAAATTAAGGGAATAAAGGTTTAGGGTACAAACTCACATCAATAACAACATCAAAACTTCATTCTTGATACAAGATACAACCTCATACAAAAGAACAAATGAATATATAATTACCTACATTCAACCATCTACTGTCTACTTGATTCAATTAGAACTCTTGTAGGCTTTTCAAACACTCAATGAGCCATAAGTCTACAGATCTTTGATAATTATCTAAAGCTGCCACATTATTAACTAGGTCCAATTCACACATCTTTCTACTACATCTTATAATTCAAATGATTTCAAACCAATTTCATCAAGGAAAAAACACTAATTTCCTTAACTAATCTCGTTATTTAATTAGTTGCCTCATTATGCCTAGAATCGCTCTTTGTGGTGTTCTCCCTTAACCCACTATAAAAGGTTCAAGTAAAGGTGATAGATATAATACTTAACACATAGCTAGGGCCACCCATTACAAACATTCAAAATGACCATTAGAGATCTCAAAAGAACGTCATCCAAATGATGATCGCCAAATATGATGATAAATAAGAAAAATGCCAAAAATTTCGACAATCAACAAATTTTTATTTTAATCTTATTTAAATCGCCAAAGAATTTATTTTATTAATTTTTTTAACAATATTTGATACATGATTGGATCAAATTCAACAACATTTAATAATTTATTGTTGTAATCCAAATTAATTCACCAATAATATATCATAATTATTAGTTACTTTAAGGTTATATCAACATTATATCAACATTTTTTTGTTTCCACCATTGATTTAAAATATAATCTAATGACTCTCATTGTATTCCATGAGGTAAAATGTACCTATAAGCTATAATGCTCGTGAGGTTTAAAATTGCTTTTGAATTGTTGACTTGAATGAAAACCAATGGTCTAAAAGCAATTTTTAGCCCTATGAGTATTACAAATTATTTGTAAATTTTATCTCACAAAATAGAAAGAGGGCTATTAGATTGTTTTAATTTAATGGTAGAAACCAAATAAAGTATAGTCTAACTCTTAAACTTATTAATGATTTCAACCTTCATGGCTTTACTTTTTTTATAAAAGATTATTTTTAAATGAAAGGAAATGAAATATTAATTAATCCATACAATGATTATTTTCCAAGATTCGCCAATATTTTCTACCAAAAAAAATTGATATAAACAAATTCGCCAATAAAATTAAATTTTTTTTTATAAAAAGGAAAGATTTACCAATAAACATTATTATTATTATTAGAAAAAAATAAATATTCGCCAATATTTTATACAATTTTATACAAGAAAACAATGCACATATAATCACACATTAGGCACTAATCATCAATCAGGAAGAGAAATAACTGAATACACCTGTTACACACGTTTAGGGTTTTCAGAAAAGAGTGAGTTAAATAAACAGAACATGAAACATCTAAGATCTTCAAGATCCCAAGCGTTAATCACAAATATACATCAGAGAGAGAAGCATACAACAAAAGGAATATATATTGCACACCACACTAAGGGCAACAGTTACACCAGAGATCCCAGTGTTCATAACCCTTGAATATGATACCATGTGTAATTCTCCGCCAAGAAACTTGAAAGGAAACAACTACAAACACTCGAAAAGAATACAAATAATTTTTTTTAATAAGAACACACTAATGTACAAGATATACATTGCAATAAAAGTTTCACTAGCGAAAAACTTAAAACAAAATCCTAAAAGGTTTCCAACGAAGATTACTCGATTAATCCAATGAACATTAAGGTGCGTTAATCCAATTAACAATGAAATTGATCAAACCTACTCATGATAGAATGATTAAATTCCACAAGAGATTAAACTAAGCATGAATGAATATATTCATATGTCATTTGATACATTACATCGCTAAATCTACATTCATCATAATCCATATTACTGCATTTAAATTAATAACTTCATACATACAATTAAGATTAATATCACCTAAATTACATTATACAGTTTGACCATAATACCATTCATACATCCAAAATTAAAAGGAACCAGATGAACAAATACACCATACAACACCAATTGATATCAAAGTTCACCCCTAATGGGCTACATCTTCAGGTCTGCTTCAAGTGCAAGACCCTTCTAATAAATAAAAGATGAAAAATACATAAATTTTACATCAATTACAACCTTCCATCAAGGCATACATAAACAAATGATACAACCAACCACATAAGGGTCCAAGATATACATGAATGATCTGAGAAGAACAAAAGGATCCATTTGAAACATGGAATGGAGTAAATACAAAAAAAAAAACTAGAGCACCTGCAAAGCTAATCCATCGCAAGAAGGCAAGAACAAAATACCCAATGGAAAGTGGCACTACCACACAACCATGTCGCCCCAAAAGGAACCACCCCTTCGTGGTAGGAGATATAACTAAGGCCCTCAAGCAAGCCATAACAAGGCAGTTCATCAAGCACTCACCCAAGACATAAGCATACAAGCATGACTCTCACAAGAGTGCTCTAAGTAAAGCCAACACATGACTATACACTAGTGAACATAAGGTAAAAGTGTCATCACATAGCTAGTATTGGTTACACTGGTAGGCCTCCATAGGCCCCAACCCCCATCCCGGGTTACCCTGGTAGACTCTCCTGAACCTTCGGCTGCCATCCATGTCTCCTACGAACTCAACAAACCTCTCATGAGGACAAGGTAGTTGGTTTGCCATTCCAGGCCTTCCCATTGCATCCTGAGTCTGTACTAGCACTCAACCAAGAGAGGGGCACAATTTATCTTGATTAATGTTTGTAAAACCCAACCCCCCATTTTTTAATTAAGTTATCACTTATTACTCAACTTTCGATGGGTTACCCTGTTACCTCTTTGGGCATAGCCCCCACTCGATAGCCACTCTTCCTTATGACACTACACAACCTGCAATGAACCCCAAGGCAAAACACAAAAGTCAACTAACATTAGGAGTTCAAAAAAATAAAACTAAAGGATAATATGATTAAACAAACCTTCTACCATGGTCAAACCAATTGGAGGTGTGAAACGAACAACTGGTCTACCCAAAAAACAAGACCAAAACCCAAATAAACCATATATGACCACAACCAAAACTTAACCAAATCAACTTGCACAATAAACTGATATTCAACAACATGCCATCATTGCACGAGAATGACTTTACCAAATCAACACCAAAAATTCACCAATCAATCTAAACACTCAAACAAATCTAGTTGCAATCTAAATCATCCATGTTAAGGAATCATAAAAATCACTCAAAATATACTTAAAATATAATGTCAACTAATTGCAGTTATTTCAATAACTAACTCTTTCATGATAATAAAATCCACATTAAGGAATAACACATCAAAAGGGTCCAAGTAAACATACACCCCAAATAACTTTTCTCAATACTTGATTTTAAACCACACACAACTTAAAGGAATAAAAACAACTCATAGCCTAATTAAATCATCATTTATAAACAAATATATAATCATTTCAATTTAAGACAATTTGGCTATAACAAATACCATTTGAATTCGAATTTCAAATTAATGACAATAACATTTAAAATACTTTTGAAAACTAAATTCAATATTTATATCAAAATAATATTTTCCAAATTAAAATCATTTCGACTAACAAAAATTGATGGTTATTCCTATACCCTTTGTTTTCACAAAATCATTTACTATTATATCCAATCATATTTAACATTCTCTTCATATTTCTTATGTTGCAAGGGTTGTTTATAGTAACCCTTTTAGAGACTTTTATTTAGTGCCTTCATCAATATTCCTCCTCGTTTACCTATGAAACTCCAAATTGACTACATCAATGAATCTCCTAACTATAGAACCCACAAAATTTGCACAACATGAGACAACATAAAGTGTTTCTAGCCTCCTTGTACAATGAGATACCTTTCCTCTGAAAGTCCACATTTCCTCTGAGTGTGCCTACTACCTTATCTAGTGCCGCACATAAGACATTTTTCCTATGAAAGTCAACATTTGATCTTCAACTGTGTCTAATGCCTCGTCCAGTGCTATGGAAACAATTCCTCCTTTACTAGGTACAAATCACCATCAAGCATAAATACACCAAGTGCACCCACAAGAAAACATATCCCTCATTTCTCCTTGAAGAGACACATAATGTCAAGCCCCCTCTTTTCTTCAAGGACACAAATGGAAAATAATGTGCTTCTCCTCTTTTCTGTAGGGTCAAAAATAGAAAAGAATATGCTTCTCATGCATGAATCGCCCCTAAGAAAGAAGCTAATTCCAAATTATATGTCCCCTGCCTCCATTTCATCTAACCTCTAATATGACTTGTTTAAAAAAGGTATTCCTCATCTTTTTTTGTTCACCACCTTCAATGTAGTGGTTTCATCTTCAATCCTTCAAGTGAAGTACTCAAGTTGAATAACCATAAAAAAATGTTTTGTTTTAGAAAAGCAAGATTTAGGGTCTACGTCAAATAATGAAGTTGCAAAATATTTAATGTCTTCAGATGCACAGGTAAACAAACACATGCATCATAAAAGATGAAAGCCAGCCCATAAAAAATGAGGTCATGCTGAAAATAGAAAACCCCACACAAAGGGTCTCGCTTGCCAAACAAATTGTCGTGTTAGTAGATTAAAATGACTTTCAACACAATCTTTATCAGCATAATTTATCATGCTAAGAAAATATGGAAATCCCTCCAAATCTATAGATGAAAAGACAAGACAAAGCAATATCATCATGGTAGAAAAGACAAAATGAGGCCTCTAAATGGTGCATCTTGCATAAATGAAATATTATGCTCTATAGATCACAATATATAGATATGCATGTTGTGTCCAACCAAGGCTGATTTTCCACATCACAATGAGAAGGATTTGTACAATGGAACAAGGAAATTTTTCACCAAGGTTTCTGCATAGGAAAATATCTGGTTTTTGTATCATTGTGTTGCTACGTTATATGCAACATGAAAATGAGAAAAATGACACCATACAAGGTACAACACCTTTATTAGAGGAATTTGATAATAATGGATAGAACAAATGCCTTTCTGAGGCTCATTGCAACTAAGAAATACTACTCCATTTTCTAGATTAAAGAAACCATGGCTGAGTTCTTTTCTTCATAAGTTTTGAGCTTTCTAAAAGATGCAAAAAACCCTTATTATTAATAAACCAAAAAATTTCATGTGGTCGGTAGGAAAAATAAATGGCACCAACTGGCAATCAACCAGGCACTTTCTTCTCTGATGATAAATGATTGCATGCAAGATCTACAATTGTAACTGGAAAAAAATAAAGCATGGCTTATGTTTCTCACAAGATGTCATACACACATCTTCAATAGAGACGACACAACTTCATGTAGAGATACTACATGCCTTTAGATTTTAATGTAACCATTGATTAAGAAAATAAACAAACTTTCTGCACACAGGTTGGACTCAATGAAAATAATTCTTTCATGCAGATTTATATGTGAGATGGTTCAAGGAACACACACAATATAGGGTAAAAGCAAGTTGCATACGTAAAATTAACCAAACTTCCAATCTAACCAAATTCAATTCTGAAACTATGCTAGAATTATTAGGATTTACTAGATAGAATATTGATACTAGTTGGTGCATAAGATACTATCATGTATGTCTGATAAGTTAACCAAATAAAAATAGATACAAAAATGGAATATGTGGATAAAGGAAAATATACCATTGATATGTATATTT
The DNA here is from genome assembly GCF_030272615.1 of Cryptomeria japonica. NCBI lineage: Eukaryota > Viridiplantae > Streptophyta > Pinopsida > Cupressales > Cupressaceae > Cryptomeria > Cryptomeria japonica. Next base: position 567,098,632 of record NC_081410.1, read on the forward strand.
ACAAAAGATTAACATATATATATTTTTAATGAGATCAACTACCTCCTAGAATTGTGGTCGTGTAGTCTAAGAATAGACATGTAATTCATCTAAGTCTAGTGATGCACAAAATTACAGTTGTAAGAAAGAAATGAAACGTGCATGAGCAATCTTATCCCCTTTAAAGATTATCTAGAAGATGGAGTAATCTACACTAACAAACTAGACTTAGAATCTTTACAAAAAGTATTTACCAAAAATAAAATCATTATAATGTTATGATTATCTTACTAACGAAAAAGGAAAAAGAAAAGAACGTCCACTCACAAGAGCTCCTTATAAGTATGCTCAATATAAATAACCTTTATGTAGCAATCAACTCTAGACAAACCATATAACGAGTACACAGGTATTTCATGGTAATAGGTACCCAATTTATGTTACTTATCAACTATATTACATTTGTATTCATGGGCTCATTACTAGTTGTGATCACACTATTATCTTTTAGATCTTCCTTTTAAAGATTCAGATATTTCCTTGAACTACAGTTGTAAAAGTATTCCTAAAGAAATACAAGAAATATTTAAAGATGTTGGTCACAAAAAATGATGAATCTTAATATTCATCTATCTCCATGTATTCATCCATCTTTCTTATATTCAAGAATTTGTTAATTCTTTTAGCTTCAACAAATGATTTAGGACTTGAATCTTATGTAGAATGGATGATTTTGATTCATTTTCGTACAACATGGAAATTTCTATACAAAGTCCATTCCTTTTCTTCTTTTCTACTTCATATAAAAAATGAGAGAAACTCTCAAATGAAAACAAATCTAAGTGCATTGAGATGCACATTTTATCTCACACATTCATCATTCACAACCAACACTTGATCTTGTGCCATTGAAAAATATTCAATTTCAAAGAACTTGAGAGCCTAAGGGAACTAGAGTAGAGAGTTATCCATTAAAATATATTAATACATTGAGATGTGTTTAAATAAATATTTTCATTTCAAACTCTTTTAGATTATAACAATTAATAGGAGGAAAGGTTGTTGGAATCAAAATTTGAGTTGGATCACTCAAGATAATTTTGAGGCGATAGAATGACATGTAAATTAAAAAGAAACAAGGGTAAAAAAAATTAGCTATTCTTTTGTGAATCATATATCTTCCTTTGTAATGGCATGTACAAATTCCTCTTAAGAGATATCAAGCTAGAAAAACTCCCCAATGCTACTCATTTAACCTAGAAAAGGGAAAGGATCTCCAACATCAATAGGTAATGTAGTCACTAGTGTGCTACAGATCTCCCTTCCACGTTTAGGATTCATTACAAACATATTCACTAAAAATAACATTGGTCCATATAGAGTGGTATCTTATTAGGTATAAGTGACTCAAATTGGATCTCTTAAATGCATAGCAATAATCCTTTGATTTCTTCTTCATGTCTCTATTTCCAAAGATAACTCCATACTATATCTTCCTCTCATTTTCTTCCAAGGAATGCTTTAGCTTGTGTAATTTAGTAATAAACAAACTGATTTCTCCAAAGAACCTCTCTTACAAAGACAAACTAATTTTTTTACTCCAAAATATCCATTAGCCCCTTATTCTCAGAAAAAAATGACTAGATATATGTGACATTTCTTTATTTCATCTACGACTTAATTTAAATATTATATTTCAAAAAGTATCTTAAATTTAGTGTTGCTAATGTATATTTCCCCTTTGTCAGTATATTGCATTAGAATAAGTTGCATACAATACTTTGTTGGTTGCATACCATAGTTCTAGAGCTAGTTGATCAGTTTTAAAACTATTTGTATTGCCTATATAAAGGCTTGCATTGTAAATCCAATTGTATCTGAATTCAATCAATAGTATTAAGTTCTATTTTTGGTTTTTATCCTTATCTGCTCTCATTTGGATCAAGGTACTACTTGTCCTTGTGCCAGAAAGTGAATGGAAGGCGATTAGTCTGTTCTAGCAAAGATGTGAAATTGGCATTGTAAATATTAGAGGCAAATAGAAATATTTTGAATTCAAAGAGAATGAGTAGAGTTTGACAATAATGAGTTTTGTTGCACAATAATTCCATTAATGTGAACCACCTTTCCAAGGTAAGATGAAATCACTAATGTTTGTTTGATTCGCTGCATATGGAGGCCATAATATTCAAAAAGAAATCAGCAAAAGGAAATGCAAACTTTGGATGTCAAAGACAAAACATGTAAATTTTGGAGAGCGATAAGTAGATTATATACTTGATGAAGCTAATTCCAATGAATTACATTACCATTGAAATTTGAAGGGATACAAGCTGGTGGGGCCTTCATGTACAGACTTGAAGAAGGGCTCTCTTCCAATATTTTGCATTAAGTATCACAAGGCTAAATTTTGATGAGGAATGGTAGAAAACAGCCATGAGTTTTCGCAATCTGATTGTATAGTCATTTGAGGCCAAGAACTATTCCAGAGAGGTGAGATTGCCTCATTGAAGTTGCTAGTTACATTGTTAACAGCTGCCATCTTTGGATACAAATTTCTTTAGAAAAACTCATTGTAATGGATGGAAAAAAAGAATAGTAAGTTTATTTATTTTGTTATGTGTTGGAGAGATATAAGTAGATTTTGTTGATTGAAGAAAGTTATAATCATTGGTCTAAACATTATCAATTGATGTAGAGCTGATAAGAGTATGATACCAAAATTTGAGATATTAATTATGGTATGTGTTTTTGAAACGATTATAATTTGAGTAATAAGGATTTGGAAGAAAGTTTTTATTGACTTTGCATGATATGCTATTGGTTAAACTATTAAATGGAGACATAAGGAGTTGTGTTTTTATTTTTGGAGGTATATGGGTCCATCATTACTTGAAATCAATATTCTCCTTTTTTAGCTACGGTTATGCATATCTCAAACATTACTTATACTTTCAAATATATCCTTGTTACTCATGGCACAACCTTCAAAGTCTCATTTGAAACATCAAATGGATAAAGTGTAAAAATATGATTGAAGTTTGGAGGCAATAGATGTAGGGGGTCTTTTATCATCCCAAGATATCTTCTATCTTAGGGACTATTCATTGCATGAGAAGCACCCTATTTGTCTCCCTAAAGAAAAGTGGGGACTTGGCATTATATGTCCTTTCAAGGAGCAAGCAGATGATATTTCTTGTGAGTGCACTTGGTGTATTTACATTTGTTTGGTGATCATACAATACTTAAGCAGGCATCAAACACACTCAGAGGTGATGTGGACCTTCGAAGAAAAGGTGTCTCGAGCACACACATTTTGTTGGTGATTTTTACAACAGAGGGGGGATTATTTGCATAGCACTTAAGGAGGCATTATATGCACTCAAAGGAGATGTGGACTTTCAAAGGATGGTTTCTCATGTGCAACACTATAGGAGGTATTACACACACTCAAATGAGATATGGAATTTCAAAGGAAATTTATCTCATTATGTATGGAGGTTGGGAAATTTTTTTATGTTATCTCATGTTGTTTTAATGGTTGAAAGTTTTATAGTCAAGAGATCGACTAATGCAATCAGTTTGATGTTTCCTAGTTGAGCAAGGAAGATTGGTTAAGGCGCTTCATCAAAGTCTCTAGAAGGGTTGTGTTAAACCTGGCAATGTTCCACTCTTGTTCAAACTAATGTAATAAGGGGGGAATATTGGTGTATTGCATTAGAATAAGTTGCATACAACAATTTTTTTGTTGCATATGATAATTCTGGAGTTAGTTGACCAATTTTAAAACTATTTGTATTGCCTGTATAAAACCTTACATTGCAAATTTGATTTTATTTGAATTCTTGATCAGTAGTATTAAGTTCTAATTTTGGATTTTATCCTTTGTGCTCTCACTCCTAACATTTATTGATTGTAAATTTATCCTTACAATTCTATTGAAAACTCTTGATACAAAATTGATACATGTGACAAATATATAGGTTTTTTGTTTGTGAAAAATGGCAGGGACATTGATACTAGGTATATAGTTGATGTATGTGAAGATAGAGTAAAGGAAATTACATATAGAATCCAATCATTACTATGATGCACAAAATTTTTAAATCTTACAAATCAATGGTGAGAAAACCCCATAAAATTTGTAGGATTGTACCTTCAAGTTCATAGGCTATAATAAAATACTCAAACAGAGTAAATAACCATGAATCCTCACCAAAAATTATTTAATAGATTCGAGATTCATGATCAAGTATAATTTCTAGGTAAGATTGAAAGGATTAAAAATGAAAATGGTTGATATTACACAAACCTTAACTATAATATAGGATGAGTCTCACTAAACATGGTCAAAATTGAAAATTGAGAGGTCTAAAGGTCTTGGCAATAGCCAATGCACTACACATGACCCAAAACATTGGAAAGACATGTAGGTGTGTGACATTGTCTGTAAGTCAACTTGTAGGATTATAGAATGGCTTCTTTAAAACAAAATGATGAGCTCTCACTTGTCCCTTGATAGAGGTAAATGGAAAGATAAATAGAAGATAGAAATAAAACATTACCTATGAATATCATAATCCAAGACAATAAAATTATTTCATGGAGCTAGGTTTTATAGAAATGATCTATTTCGATGAATCCTAACTAGTGGAATGCAAATGGAAAGAAGGAACAAAGGAAAGTAGACCAAAAGGAAGTAGATGATAAAAAAAAGAGAAAGTATTTCAATCACTAGAGTGAATAGACTCAACAATAACACAATAGGTTAAAAATAAATCACTCATTTTTATTAACTATAAAGAGATTCAAGGGAAAAAGAGATACAATTTTCCTAAGGGTTTAAACTAAAAGGAATGGTAAGGTTTCCCCCAAAAATATCCACTAATCCCCGTTAGCTCATTGTACATTATCAAATAGATAACCCTCATAATGATTGGCCCTTCTCCGCTAAAATAAATGCATATATAACATTTGGATCAACCCTTGAATGGTAAAATGGTGGGTCAATAATATTTTTATAATATCAAAGGGTTCTTTTATTTTTATTTTCCATCATTATAATTCAGAAATAAATAAGAGTCCTCACCATCTTTAATTTGATATTGAAGTGACAAAGCTTGTTCTATTGTTGTAGAGAAAACAAACAAAGATATATGACGATTTTAACATCGTTTCTTTAAATTAATTATTTACTAAATTTAAAAAATAAATATAACAATAACAAAGATTTGATCATTATTTAACATTTAATAATCTATTTATCCAAACTTTTTAAAATATCTTGTAAAAATGCCTTGCACTCAACACATTTTCTAAGAAAGTGAGAAATTATTAGGTATAAGTGAATCAAATTGGATCTCTTAAATTATTAGGTAATGTAGTCACTAGTGTGCTAGAGATCTCCCTTCCACATTTAGGATTCTTTACAAACATATTCACTAAAAAAAACATTGGTCCATATAGAGTGGCTTCTTATTAGGTATAAGTGACTCAAATTGGATCTCTTAAATGCATAGCAATATTCCTTTGATTTCTTCTTCATGTCTCTATTTCCAAAGATAACTCAATACTATATCTTCCTCTCTTTTTCTTCCAAGGAATGCTTTAGCTTATGTAATCTAGTAATAAACAAACTGATTTAGCCCCTTATTCTCATTATTCTTATTGTTAATCATCTACCATCTTTGGATACAAATTTGTTTAGCAAAACTCATTGTTATGCATGGAAAAAAAGCATAGTAAGTTTATCTATTTTGTTATGCATTGGAGAGATATAAGTAGATTTTGTTGATTGAAGAAAGTTAGCATCATTGGTGTAAACATTATCAATTGATGTAGAGCTGATAAGAGTATGATACCAAAATTTGAGATATTAATTATGGTATGAGTTTTTGAAACGATTATAATTCGAGTAATAAGGATTTGGAAGAAATTTTTGATTGACTTTCCATGATATGCTATAATTTAAAGTATTAAATGGAGACATAAGGAGTTGTGTTTTTATTTTTGGAGGTATATGGGTCCGTCATTAGTTGAAATCAATATTCTCCTTTTTTAGCTACAGCTATGCATATCTCAAACATTGCTTATACTTTCAAAGACATCCTTGTTACTCATGGCACAACCTTCAAAGTCTCATTTGAAACATCAAATGGATAAAGTGTAAAAATATGATTGATGGTTGGAGGCAATAGAGGTAGGAGGTCTTTTATCATCTCAAGCTATCTTCTATCTTACGGACTATTCATTGCATGAGAAGCACCCTTTTTGTCTCCCTGAAGAAAAGTGGGCACTTGGCATTATATGTCCCTTCAAGGAGCAAGCAGTCGATATTTCTTTTGAGTGCACTTGGTGTATTCATATTTGGTTGGTGATCATACAATACTTGAGGAGGCATCAAACACACTTAGAGGTGATGTGGACTTTCAAAGTTGTTGGTGATTTGTACAACAGAGGTGGGATTGTTTGTATAGCACTTGAGGAGGAATTATATGCACTCAAAGGAGATGTGGACTTTCAAAGGATGGTTTCTCATGTGCAACATTATAGGAGGTATTACACACACTCAAATGAGATATGGAATTTCAGAGGAAATGTGTCTCATTATGCATGGAGGTTGGGAACAATTTTATGTTATCTCATGTTGTGTGAATGGTTGGAAGTTTTATAGTCAAGAGATCAACTAATACAATCAATTTAATGTTTCCTAAGTGAGCATGGAAGATTGGTTAAAGTGCTTCATCAAAGTCTCTAGAAGGATTGTGCTAAACCTTGCAATGTTCCACTCTTGTTCAAACTAATTTGATAAGGGGGGAATATTGGTGTATTGCATTAGAATAAGTTGCATACAACATTTTGTTTGTTGCATATGACAATACAGGAGTTAGTTGACCAATTTTAAAACTATTTTTATTGCCTTTATAAAACCTTACATTACAAATTTGATTTTATTTGAAATCTTGATCAATTCTGCATAATTGAAGTATACTCCCCAACCATAGCATCTTGCCACACTTGATGTTGTGCAGCCTCCTGATAGCTAGAAGGTTCACTATCTACCAACTGACTAACTAATGCAACATAGTCATTAAACTTGGTTGGTTGTCTCTGTTGTCTACTCCTCCTCCTAGGAGTACCCACTAACTCCTAAGTATTCTTTTGTGTTTATTGAACCTCATGGTTCGTACTCAGAACTATAGAGGATGAAATGTCAACCTCCATGTCTTCTTGATGCATCTCTTTGTGCACCTGTTGCTCCATACTCTATGAACTCTCACGACCTGAGCCTATACTGGTACTAGTGAATCTACTCAAGCTTTGCTGCCCTTGACTCAGTTGAGTTATCCTTGGAACTTCTATCAGCTGCTCACTCTAATGTTCTGCTGGCAAATCTCTGGATGTCCTAAATGCCTTGTCCTCCATGAACTTGACATCATGTTGAACAATAATCCACCTAGTCCCTAGAATGAATATCTGATATGCCTTTGAGGTTTCACTGTATCCCACAAAGTACTCTCTTTCTATAGTCCAATCTAACTTGGTACGTGTATCCTTTGGAATGTGACAATATGCCAAAATCCCAAAGATCCTAAAGTGACTAACATCTGGCTTCTTCCTAGTGAATGCTTCCTCTAGTGTCATCTTTCCTAGCACCTTATGTGGAACCCTATTCTATATGTATACTGTTGTACTACATGCCTTTCCCACAGATAACAAGGCATATCCTAGTCATGCAACATAGCCCTTGTTGCCTTTGATATAGACTGATTCTTCCTCTCAGCAACTCCATTCTATTGCGGATTGTAAGGAATAGTCCACTCTCTCTTAATTCCTTCTCTGGTATAGAACTCTTGGAACTCATTGCCTTTATACTCACCTCCATTATCTGACCGAAGAACCTTTATCTTCTTTCCTGTTGAATTCTCCACAAGAGCTTTGAACTCTTGGAAGTGGCTAAAAACTTCATCCTTGGTCTTCAAGAAGTATATCCAGGTTTTCCTGGAGAAATCATCAATAAAAGTAACAAAGTACTTGTATCCTCTGAGAGACTTCGTTGACATTGGCCCACATATATCTGAATGTACTAAATCAAGAATACCCTTGGATCTAGTGTCACTCCTTGGAAAAGTTGCTTTCACAAACTTCCCCAGCACACATCCCTTACATACATCATCATGCTCTATGCTCACCTCTGGAACACCTGTCACTGTCTCAAAAAGCAAATTAAGTGCTCCATAATGTATATGACCCATTCTCCTATGCCATAGCTCTCCTTGATCTATAAGACTGTTACTACTCATGAGTGCCTTAGAATTATCAAACTACAGCCTATAAAGCCGACCGCTCCTAACTCCAATAGCTATGGGTGATTTCCAATCCTTATGCTTAATCAATACATGTGCCCCTCCAAAGAGTACATTGTACCCTTTATCCTGAAGTAAGCCTGGAACATACGATACATCACGAAGAAGAATCATCTTACCATTCTCCCTATGAAACTGAACAGTCCCTTTCCCAACTGAGTTGAGTTTGGACATGTTTCCCATAGAGATCTGGATTCTGGTGCTCTCCTCCTTATAACTGGAGAAGTCTTCTCTAACTCCTATCATATGAAATGATGCCCCACTCTCTATGTACCAAACACTCTGTGAGGTTGAGCTAACCATACATGTTATGAGTGCAAACTCATCTTCCATTCTATTCGAGAATTCCTCTGCACTTGCTGAAGCTGCAACTGCTTCTTGCCTTTCTTTTCATTCTTCTTCCTTTCTAGGTAATCACTGACATAATGGCCGAACTCGTGATAGGCGTAGCACTTGATCTTCAACAAGTCTTTCTTCTTCTTCTCACCTTGTGGATTTGATCCTTTGTTGGACCCCTTCTTTTCTTTTCCTTTACTCACTAGGGCAACATTCTCCTGTTCTGCCTCACTTTTCTGACTCTTATTGTTGGCTCCATTGACAAGGCTTAGTCTAAACTCCTCCTGAGTGAAGTCACTCCAAAGTCGATCCCAACTTGGTAATGTGTCTCGTCCATTAACAACTTGAACAAAGACATCCCACTACTTAGAAAACCCATTTAGGGCTATCCGTACCAGCTCATCATCACTTGGTTTATCTCCAACAACCGCTAACTCATCCTTGACAAGTCTGAGTCTGGTGAGGTAACTCGTCATGTCTTCTCCCTTATTCATTCGGGTATTCCTCAGCTTTTCTCTGAGAATCGGCTTCTGATTAGTGGTAGCATTCTGGTACAAATTCAGAATGGTATCCCACATCTTCTTTGCAATATCTAACTCTGCAATATGTGGAACTATATGGTCCTTGACACCATCAAGGATTAGCCTCCTCGCCTTGGAATCATCCTTCTTGTATGCTGCAAGCTTTGTTGCATCTATAGGTATAGTCACAACAGTGGTAACATATTCCTTGATACCATTCTCTTCTAGCAATAATTTTTTTTTGGCTTTCCAGACACCAAAATTAGAGGCTCCATCCAATCTGTTCTGATCTCTTAAACCAACTGAGGCCATCTCAAAGGTTAAAGCACATAAAAAATCTAAAGAGGCTAAACTAGGTTTTATAAACCCTCAATTTCCTTTGCCTAGGGTAAATCTCTTCTACCCTTAACTTGGCTCTGATACCATGTGAAAAATCTATTACAATTACTAATTATTATCCTCGTATCTTTAATAGATTATTTGAGCAACAAATATTGGAAAATAACACAATTTCAATTTCACAAACTCATATAAATACGCAACACAATGAACACAATATTTTCGAACAATTGTCCCTGGAAAAACCCTAAAGGGAAAACCAGTACTGCAGATGAGGAATATATATTAACTACAGCAAATGAAGAGATACAAATATTGCTTGCCTGTTACTGGCAAAGCTTCAATAGCCTCCCAATTTCTCCTACTGAAATTCCACCCCGCTACTCTCCCAATGCTATCACTGCGCCCTTGCTAACACTGCAAGTTTCTCCACACAATTCATTGTTTTCCAAATGCCCCCTAACCCACTTATATACTACTCTTGTTGAAAAACCAACGGCTGAAATTAAAAATAACTAAACAACCCTAACCAAATTGGTTGCTAGAAGTTTCTAAAAAGAGTCAAACAATTAATAAAAATTATTTGAACTCTAACTACATTTGTTAGCAAACAATTATTTACTAATTATTTAGTAAATAGACAAACAACTGTCCAAACTAACAAACTAACATTCCTTAAACCATAATTTGCCCTAATTATGTCATGGAAGGGCTTATCGATCACAAAGTTCTTTTCTTAAACAGTTCTTTTCCTTATAAAGTTATTGGTCAGCCCATGACTGCGTATACAGTTTTTTTTCGTCAGCATAAATTAGGAAAGCAAAAATGTGTTGAACACTATAGACGAAATTCCTTTGACAGTTCACACTTCTGGATTCTGTTTACTTTTTCATCTCTATCGATTAGGTTGAATAGTATAAGGGAAATTTCCTCGACTGCGTTAGAAACACAAATTCTATTTGATCGCATTTCTGAAATATCTCTTCTTATCATAAAGCCACAGCTGTAATGTACACTATATATATTCATTTAATGCGAATCTATAAATCAGACGTGAAGCAAATCTATTAAACTCTTCAACTTCAACCATTTGAATTATTCATAAATCAAGATAAGATTCTTCAACTTCAACTATTTGATTCATAAATAAGATAAGATTTCAGTTACATTAGACGTATCATGTTTTGGATGATTCATAAATCATAATAGTTTATTAAGTGGAAAATTGGCTATGTTTTGGAAGATATATTATTACAACATGAAAAAAAAATCTAATAGATTGGTTGAAGTTAAATAAATAAAATGTTTTTGTCTCTTAGCTCAAGAGTAAGTAGTATCAATGGGAAAGACATCATGTTATGAATAAAGAAAGGAAATGGTTTGTTATTGTTGCAATCATTTTGATCATTTTGAACATGAATGTTTCAAGAACAAGAAATATATAACAAACCCTTCTGCCTATTGGTTGCTAATTGCACCACAAAACCTTGGGCTGCTAGTTTGATTTGTATTTAATAGTCTCTTTATATACGTAAGAAAAAACTTGTTGTAGTGACTTCCTCATTAGTAATATGTACATAACATCATATTTAATGATAATAGATTTCAATAGACTACACTTGGATAGAGATTTGATATATGAAAAATGACAAAGGAATGACTGTACTTTAAGAATCTTATGAAAAATAAAATTAAGAATGAGGATAAGATTAAAGACTTATATTTGACTAGATTTCTTGTGGGTTTAACTCAAATTAAATCAGAAAATTATCATTTCAAACTCTTAGAATGATAATAATTAAATATTTAATTTATTAAGTAGATAAATGAAAAATAAGAAGTTTCTAATTAAAAGATAAAGTTTACTTGTGAGAAGATAATTATGAATTATTTAATTAATTTAATAGATTAATCAATGAGGAAGTTGCTAATTTTGCCTTTATATACTCAACAATGATATGGACTTGTAAAAATGATGCATAAGACACTTCAAGAAAACATTAAATAAATGATTAAGGCATGCAATAATGAAGACAAATAATGATGGGAATAAATTAATATAAAAATATATTTGATTAATAGAAAGTTTAACTAAAACCTTATAAAGGATATCTTCTCGAAGAACCACAATGAAAAAAGAAACCACCGCCTAAGAATATGATATTTTTTGGGGAGAGATTCATATAAACATAATCAAAAAGAGAAAATATAGATATCTGATGATAAGAGTTCAAAATGTATCCTTATTTCATATGGTAAATCTAATGATTATATGATCTTAAAGAGAAAAGAATTTACATATGTAGACATATCCTTTTTAAGAGTCTAACATTCCATTTATTTACCATATTGATCTAATAAAATAGAAAAATAATAGTGGTACATAATCATATTCAGCCAAAAAGTTTGAGATAAAACAATAGAGTGTTAACAAATCAATAAAAGAACAAGAATGAATGGATGATCCAAATTCAATATCATTATCTAGTACACTAATATAATGAGAAAGGAAAAACACCCATCAAATCATAGGGCTACAAGTTTAGTTATGCATTAATAATATTTTTTCTACATGTGCTCATGAATTAATCTTTTCTAAGGAAGAAATAATAAAGAAAAATGATAAAGTGCTATTGATCAAGAGATGGATTTAATTCATCAAAATAAAGATATTTTTTCTTCATGTGCTCATGAATTAATCTTTTCTAAGGAAGAAATAATAAAAGAAAAATGATAAAGTGCTATTGATCAAGAGATGAATTTAATTCATAAAAATAATACACAAGAGATGGTATCATTATTTTTTGGTAAAGAAGATCTCAATCATAAATGGGTACCCAAAATTATCATAATCTTAACTTGTCCTTATTTTTTATTTAATTATATTATAAATTAGCAAAACAAAAGAAATTCAAAATATGCATTGAAGTTCTTGTAATATTAAATTTAAGGTTATCTTTCTAGTGTTGTTATTCCCAATGAATGTTGTTATTCAATGTGACATAAATCTTGTTTTCTCTTTTGTAGTTCTATAACTTTTGTGCAGTGTAAATAATGTTTAGTTGTGACACAAATATCTTGGATGTTAGAATTTACATGCGTTAACAGTCTAAATATGGAGTAATTTTCATTTATATTTATTAGAGAGCTGTATTAAATGGTAAAATGGGCATTATTCTTTTATCTTTAAAGTTGCATCCAGTTTAGGTTAATTTTTTTATCTTTTAAGTTATCTTAATCTCAACAAAGTTCTTTTAAGGAAGGAAATGATTGGGTAGGCCCTTGAATGGGGTAGGACAGTTGAACCTATTTCAATAGTTTCAATTATATGTTCATTTAATATTTCAAGGTTGAGAAATTATTTATAATATTTTACTTTACCATGTTTCAATAGTTATGATTATGTGTTAATTTAATCTTTAATAGACATGACTTCAAAGTTGTTAGTATTGATTATTAATACTCATAACTAATGAAATGTATTGTATAGATTTAAAAAATAATAAATCACGAGATTTGAATTGGCATACCAATAAAATATGATTTCATCATATTTATTTGTTTATGAGAATGAGATAGCACTTTGGGTGATTTTTGTGTTTTAAATGTAGATCTAAGAATGGTTTTTTCCATTTTGAACCTTATCCTCCCTATTCATGAGTCCTATTTATGATTTATACTAACAGTGGTGAAACCAAAATGAAATGAAAAAATCTCGCATCCAATTGATATGATAACATTCTAAAAAGAAAAAAACTCATTGTTCAATGCTTATCTTTGATATGATTCCCTTGAGAGAAACTCTCAATGAATAAATCTATAACTCTAAAGGTGTAATCACATAAGCACTATAAATAAGATTATAATGGGTAGTACCCATAGCTATATGAGTACTTGCTTCATAAGACCATAACACATAAGAAAATTGAGTGCACCAATCCTTACAATGTTTATTGATATTGTTTTTAAGTGCTTTCTTAATTGTTTTATTAGAATCTTTGACTTGACCATTTCATTGAGGATATTATGGTGTAGAGAAATGATGTTGAATGTGAAATTTATCAAGGAACTTACCATATATTTGTTCTTAAATCATGTGCCATTATTAGAAATAAAATTAGAAGGTAAACCAAATCTAAAAATAATTTATCAAGAAGAAACTAAAAAATCACTTTAGTAGTCATGGAATGAAAGGGAATAGATTTCAAAAATATATGGGAGGACCATTCATTAGCATCTATATTAAAGTAAAAAGAAATCTTAGAATAGGTATCAAAAATAAATAGTGAAGTGATATTATGAATAATAAATCGGTAATGCATAGATGAATCGTCAAGGGATATAAGAGCATCAACGCTTTTCGTTGTATCCATATGTCAATTATATTTCCATGGAATCATATCTATGATGTAGTAAGAAAAGTACTTTTATAGTGATAAGACTACTTGTCATGATATTGACATAATTTTATTTTTTTTCTTGATAAGTTCTTGTGAATTATTTTATAATCAACTATGAGTCACCAAAGATATGCAAGTGTTCAATTTCAAGAGATGGAGTGTCACACAAACTAGAAATAATATCTTGTTGATGTTCATTGTAGTCACACTTCAACTAAATATAATTTTTAACAAAAAAACCTATCTTTCTCAAAAAGTCAAGGAAACTTGATTTCAAGGCTCATAATGGTTAGGTCAAAACCCATTGGTTTAACTTTGGGTTTGTTGTTTAGTATTGTTTCATGAGGGGTTCCAATGTATTTCTTTTGAATGAGTAGTGGTAGTGAGCTAAATTACAAGACTGAACTTTAAATGTGCATTGTTTAACTACTTTTGGACTTGAACGACCTTCTTTTTTTTTAAGAAATTACAAAAAAATTGGGTAAATAGAAGAATTTATTTCTAAATTTTAGATTTTAGAGTGTGTAAATCCTGAAAATATGAAATGAAAAGGTAGTGAATCTATACTTCACAATAAAAAATCATAATTTCATGAAAATTCATGCTATCTTTACGAGTAAAGCAACCATTAATAAGTGAAAAAGCATAACACACCAGAAATTGCCCGCATATAACTATGCATTCACACATTAACAGAGGTACATTGTCTAATTTTCTTAATGGAAATTACCTTGAATCTTTTTAAATTCCATACTATGCAAAGGAACTAAAAACTCAAATTCTGCTATCAAAAAGAAATCAAGAAAATCGAACCAAAGAAAGTAGCTAGCTTTTCTTAGCTCCACAAATTTCTACAATTTTGTATCTCCCTAAAATGATAATTTGGTTGCCTTTTATAAACATTAGGCTCTAATCAAAACCCACATATGACAAATTTTCCCAATTAGCAAACATAAACTTCTAGATACAACAAAGAAAAGCTAACTAGGTCAATGGGCTTGTATGAGTGTTTCTCCACAAAAAATTTATACAAATTCTTTATCTCTTGCAGATTGCAATCATTTGTGTGATTTTAATGCTTTTCTTTCTTAATGTTGTGATATTATTATGAACCTACAGACTTGTAATCCAGCTACTAAAGTGCAAATTTGTCAAGGAAAAATATGGTGTTTGAAATTTTCTCCTTTTTGACCAATTGATCATCTAGGATTCATATAAATATTTTATTTCTTTGATCTCTTTATCTCTCTACTTGATAGCATACTCATATCCTTAAGTTGTGTACTCCAATTGGGTTAAATCCCTTATGAACTGAGAACTCACCCCATCTTTTGGGTTGGCTATCAAGTCATTCCAACAATTGCCAAATTATTTTACTATCCCCTCATCACTATCGTGCATAATATCTTCAATTAATCCTTCCATGAGGACTTTGATGACCATTTTATCTTTCTTCCTTTCATCACTTAGAGTCTCGACCATCATTTTTGTTTCTTTTGCACACTCTTCTAATCGACTCATCTAGCATTCCTCTTATATCTTCCATACACTAATTTTAGGAATTTGATCTTTAGATAATAATTTGTTATTTATTAAGGCACTTGTTATCATTTTATCCATTTCTTCTAATCTCTGCAATTCGATTTTAACCCTCTCCATTGTTTCTCTGCACTTTTTCTATAACTTGCTTACTTGATCTAATAATTGTGCTAGTGATAAATATCTAGTTACTGCCTTCAGCAATCTGCACCTTACTTTGGTCAAAATGTCCTATATCCATTCATCTAAAATTGTATCCTTGCACTTGAAAATAATTATGGTTTCCACTTCTTCCTTGGTCATCAATATTGGGTGTGGTGGTATTTCTTGTAATGTTTGCCTAGGCTGAACAATCCCCTTAATAAAATAGGTCAATTGATCAATGTGGTTTTCCTTTGTTCCTTCAACTTCTTCTAGTCTTTGCAGTTCATCTATCCTTGATTATTTCTAACCCTTCCATGGTCATTCTAGGACCATAAAACCTAGAAGGTTTTCCCAATTTTATGGTGGTAACTTGATATTTTTTTATTGTAATTATTTGCAGATCATTATATGTTATTGGTTCCGCAACATGCAATTCTTTCTCCCCCTCCACATTAGGATGATTGGTAAATTTATCCTTGATATTTCTTCCTTTCCTTGCTACCTAAGGGACTCTTAATAAACTATTCAAGTCTAAGGGAACCAATTCTACTTTAATCTTGGGTTACATTTGATGTTGTAGCCATTTTGGTACTTGTTTTGGCTCTATTCTTTCTATTTGTTGTCATTCAGCATCTCTTTATTTATTATCCTCATTTAATTCTTATACTTTATCTTTCCACAATGATGTAGCCTCATTAGCTAACATTTGATCAAGGTTGTAGATTTCTTCTACATCTTTTCCTATCTTCACCGTTTCAGATACATACTCTCCTCTTCCAGGAAGTTGGTCAAGTCCGACTGTTCTTGTTACTAACTTTTCTAGCCCTAAAGCTTCTTCCATTCTTATTCCCTCACTATTTCCACCTTCTTTTTTAGGAGGATCTTCCTAATTTAGCCCATCTTTTCCTCCTTCAAGGAAGATTTGTTTCACCTCCATTTGACTCTTGCTAAGAGTACTCAATGCTTCCTCATATTCATGTTCCAGTCACTCCACAAATTTATTTTGACCATTTTATTCTCATTTTTCCTCAATATTAGCATTATTTTGTTCATCTCCCTACCCCTCAACTATTTTTAGTGAATTTGGAGATTTATTTCTTTTTTATCCTACATTCACTTCAGTATTTGTCTCAATCTCAATATCTCCATACCATGATGACTCTATTTCCCCTGTATCTATGAAAACTCCTTGCTCAACATGTATGGTCTCATGTAGGCAAAATATTGACTTCCTTTTTAAAAATCATGCATTGGCCCTCCCACATATTCACACATTTGCAGGGCTTTCCCTTTATCTAGTTGTTATGTTTCTACATTTTCTTGTACTATATATTTTAAAATTACCTAATTCGTTTCTAGATACAATTTGAGAATGTTTGGGTAATTGTTCCCTTTATTAAGAAGAAGCATTCCCATTATTCCACTCATCACATTGGTCACATATGGAAGCAAATCAAACAAGCTTTCTATAGGCTATACCACTAATATTGATATGGCTCTCATCACCTATGTAGTTTTTATGGTCGTCGATTGGATAAAATATTATCTAGAAGTGAATTATTTATGGATATAAGTTCGACTAGTCTAATCGTGTGGGTCTGATATTTTTCTTCTAGCCATTTCATTCAAGTATGGGTCAGTTGTAGTAACCAAGCTTAATTTCTACATACAAAATAAAGTATAGGTAACCTTTCTAGCCCTATCCTATAATAGTTGTGTATGTATTCATCTCTCATAATTAGAGAAACAAGTAACCCATTCACTATACATGTAATCCTATCCACCCAACATTGTAACATAGCTATTTGAGAGCTATATATGTAAAAGGGATAATATATAAGCAAATATAACTTGGAATAATATAAATATTTTAAAATAGCCTCTAAGCCTACATATTACTAATTTTATGTCCTTGGGCTTTAAAATGTGTATAGAATAAACCTAAAAGTAATTTTTATGTCATATAGGGATCCACTATACCATGAATATATATGTAATATTGAATAAATAAAGAAATAAATAAAAATTCTATAAGGTAGATAAAAGGGGAAAAAAGAACTAAAAAATAAAATAAAATATGTAAACTTGTATATTCTACATTAAGGTCAAATATACCATACATATACCTAAATAAAAAAGAATGTGAGCCAAGACAACACAGTAAAATTAGAAATATGTTGGACATAGTATTGAAGATAAAATTACCTTTGTTGCAAATTAGGTCCTAACTATAGACATAGAATATATCACACCATATTATTGTACTAAAGGAACACAATGGTAAATATGACACTTTATGGGATCAATTGATAAGATTTAACCTTCAATAATCAACAAATTTTAGGTGCAAAAGATAATTCTACAAATAAGATGAAACACAACCCCATATTGATCACCTACCCAACACCTCATTATATATAAGTTACTAAACCTATACGACAAAGTTTGTGCTGATTTTTACATATTTTAATGAGTAAATTATCTTTACATTATCACACTTAGTAGAATACATTATTACACAATATATTCTAGTGGGGAACATAGAGACAAATGTTGGTTCGCCTCCCTTAATGATGTTTAAATGTTATAAATTCTAAGTAATTTATGGGTATAATAAAATCATGTTGCGTGAACTTTGATGAGTATGACAGTAATTTTAATTAAAAAAAATTATTTGTGGCATCCACTTCTTAGAAACTGATAATGTGTTTAAGTGAATTAGGATTGACACACGTTTATTTTATTTATTTTTTAATAAAAGTGGATTACTCCACTAAACTTTTTTATTAATATTTTTATTTTTTATACAGGATTCAAAGAGTATACCGGAGGAAAGAACCCTGGGAAGAAAACCTCTGGTCATAGCTCATAAAATAAACCTATAGTATCTAATAGATCAGTTTATACACCCCGCCCAAAACCACATACAAAATGTGGTCACAACACATATAATATCAGTTTTGCATAGAGCCCATATGACAATTTGCTAGAAAAAACCATCGGATAATTTTCAAATGTAGACTCCACAGCTACTATCAATGGAAGAAGACAAAATTTTCCAAAGCCCTGTGCTAAATCCCATGAGCCAAAAAACCTTCTTGCGAATAAAGAAAGTATCAAAAAACCTTTGGAAAAACACTACTGTATCAAATACCATGAGCTCGAATTCTCCTCCAGACAACGAACATGAATACTTAAAATGAAAGGGGAAAGTGGGAATTATTATCATCATAAAATTTTACATCAACATTACTCAAGAAAATCACATAACTATTGTTGTAAACCTTCCCATACCCTAGAAGGAATTTCCTCAAAACCCACCTCTCACTGATTAGCATTTCTATCAATGGCTAAATTTGCCAAATAATCCGCAATCTTATTAACTTCTCTATAACAATGGGATACCAAGAAAGATTCAAACAATTCTAATTTTTGTAAAATGGGATCGAGTATATACTGCAAATTCCAACAATTTGATTTCTTTTTCATAACACATTGAATAATAACCATAGAATTATCTTCAATAATTAAGTCCTTAATTCCCAAAGACATTGCCATATCCAATCCAAAAGACAAAGCATGAAATTCCGCATAATTGTTAGTTTTAAAACCAATAACATGACACTTAGCTTTAATAAAATTTGCATTGTGATCATAAATTACCATGCCTACCCTAGCCAGCCCAAGGTTACCACGAGATGCCCCATCAAAATTCAGTTTAAAGCGCCCCTGCGGAGGATGTTTCCATCTAGCAGAGCATCTCTTACCTATTGCATCATTCTTTTTAAAAATTGAACCATGAGAGGGTAAAACTAACAGCATCTTCCAAACTCTAGTAACTCTACTATCCTAGTGCAAAAAAGAAGTAAGATTTTCCAAATTCTTATAAATAAATGACAAAGCAACCTCAGAGATTGAAGACTCAATTTTTAATAGAACCTCAGATACAGGAGACCTTGTTTTTTTAAATATCTTATTGTTTCTCTCTAGAAAAACATTCTAAATCACAATAGATGGAGATATGATCCAAAGGCATGCGTAAAAAGATGAGGCAAACATAAAGGGCCAAGATCTAAAATGGGAAATGAGATCCTTACCAATAACAAAGGATATATTTAACTTCTCAAACAACCACTACCAACATTCATAAGCATAATCATGATGTAGGAATAGGTGTGAAGAAGATTCCAAATTTTTGTTACAAATGACACAAGGGAAAACAACAGTAATACCAAGCTTGTCTAGTCTCATACCTGTAAGGATTCTATCCTGAACTATTGACCAAGTAAAGGCTCCATCTTTAGGAAGACAAGCCGAATGCCAAAACAACTTATAAGCCCAAGATGATAAGTCTTTAGCAACTATAAGAGAGTTGTAACCATCTTTAACAGTGTACTTACCATAAATATTCTTTGTCCAAATAAGTTCATCCTCATAATCAGAAAGAAATATAATTCTATCCCCCAAAATCTTCTCAAAATCTAATTTCATACTTTGATCAACATCTAAGAAATCAATCTACTTCCATCTAGCTAGCTTAAGGGGTCCACTAGTCACAATTTCAAAATAATATGCTTCAAAAACACCCCAAAGGGAGGAAAGAACAGTGATCAGAGGAGACCAATCCCTAATATTCACCAAAGGTGTGTTTCTATTCCATAGTTCATCCCAGAATCTGACCTTTCTACCATTATGAACAATCCATAAGAGATGAGGCAAAATAATTGATCTACATTTACAAAGGAAATTCCAAATAGTAGAACCCGAAGGCAAATTTGAGACTTTAAAAATGTACTCTCTTGGTCCATTATTTAAATATTTGGCAAACATAATCTGTGCCCATAAGGAGCCAGGCTTGTCATATAATTTCCAAACCAACTTAGCACCTAAGGCTAAATTATGATTCTCCAGACTCTGAATTCCTATTCCCCCAAGTTCCTTAGGCAAACATACCTTATCCCATGCAACTAAAGGGAGTTTCTTCTTGTCATCTTTATTATTGTTCCCAAAAAAATCTCTAAGAGTATCCTAGAAACTAACAATAGCTGCTTTTGGAGACTTCAAAATAGACATGAGATATATGGGAACAACATTCAAAATAGACTTGGTGAGAACAATTTTACCCACCAAAGTTAACCATCTATGATTCCATGTGAGAATTCTTTTAGAAATGACCAAAATAATCTTATCCCAAAAACCAATCTTATCCTGTTTAACAAAGAAAGGAATCCCAAGGTAAGTACATGGAAGATTTCCAGTCTCAAATCCCCAAAAGGATTGCAACCTATGCTGAACCAGTTGTGATGTATTAAGGAAAAAATATTTGATTTATCACCATTCACTTTCTGACCAGAAAATGATGCATAATTTTGTATTATTCCTTTAATCACTTTTCCCTCAACTAATGAAGCATGTCCAAATAACAAAGTATCATCTACAAAGAGACAATGAGAAATACTTTGGGGAATATTCTGAATCCTTATACCTTTCCAAAGCCCCCCCACTTTAGAAGCCCTAATAGCCCAACTAAAGGTTTCAGCTAGGAGAATAAACAAAAAGGGAGAAAGGGGATCTCCCTGTCTCAAACCCCTAGAGGAAGTGAAAAAACCACAAGGAGAACCATTAATTAAAACCGAGAATCTTGCAGAAAAAATACATGCACGAATCCATTTGACTCGGGCCTTGGAAAAACCTAACTTCTCAAGAATAGCACATAAATCCCCCACTCTACTCTATCGTAAGCCTTCATCATGTCTAGTTTAAGTATCATGGTCGGGGTTCTTTGGGTGGAAATAGAATGCAGCACCTCATGTGCTACAATTGCACCCTTTGTCGTCTCCCTTTCGGGAACAAAACTACCTTTCTCCAATGAAATGATCCTAGGTAGAATTTTCACCAACCTCAGGGAAATTGTCTTCGTAAATATCTTATACAAAGTGTTACATAAAGCAATTGGGCGGAAGTCAGCAAAATTCTTAGTATCCTCTTTTTTAGGAATAATTGCAATCATTGTAGTATTAAGTTCTTTTAAAATAGACCTATTTCTCCTAGCTTCCTCGAGAGCCAATAAAACATCATTTCCCACAAAATCCCAATATTTCTGAAAAAATAAAGGAGTAAAACCATCTAGTCCTGGAGCTTTATCCGGATTCATGGAAAAGACAACACTCTTAACTTCTTCAAAGGAAAAGGGAGACATCAACATCTTATTGTCTTCCAAAGATACTAAAGGAGGAATATTAGATATAATATCATTGCTGAGATTTCCATTTTCCGAAGATAATAATGACTTAAAAAACCTAACTGCCTCTGAAGAAATGTCCTCTGGCACTATCAATAAACTCCCATTTTGACACTGAATACAAGATATCCTATTCTTACATCTTTTAATCTTAGTTGAAGAATGAAAAAATTTTGTTTTCGTGTCACCATCTAAAAGCCAAAACTCTATAGATTTCTGTCTCCAATAGATTTCCTCTCTAGCTAACACCTCCTCAAGCTGTAATTTTAGTGACTTCAATTCATCAAAAACTTGTGGTACCATATCATGTTGAAGTACATGAGTATTAAGACACTCAATCATATCTTGAATCCTTTGTTTCTCCTAAAAAATGTTCTTAAAATGCGAGATATTTCATTCCCTTATATTCAATTTCAAATAACTTAACTTCTTAGCAATCTAAAACATTCGGGACCTAGCACAAAAAGGACCAGAATTCTACCATTTAATAAGTAGAGGCAAAAAGGAAGAATCCCTAAACCACACAGGCTCAAATTTAAATGGAGACTTAAAAGAAGCCTTATCCTCAATAATTGAAAGGGAAATTGGAAAATGATCAGAACCCGAGACCGGTAGAATAGAGGAAAAGAATTCAAAATCTGAATCAATCCAATTCTCAAATAACAAAAACTGATCTAATCTCTTAGCAATCTGAGAAAAATCCCTTCTCATGTTTGTCCATGTGAAAACCCCATTCTAAGACTTACAATAAAAAAGGCTCATATTAGAAATGAAATCCCCAAAGTCATCCATAATCCTTTTATTAGGGAAAACACCTCCTCTTTTCTCATCTAAATCAGTGATAGCATTAAAATCACCCTTGAAGATAATAAAGGAACCATGTTTTAAGAGAGAAGAAATCCTCTTTAATTCAGCCCATAACTTACTCTTCCCTTGAATTCTTGATGGAGCATAAATATTAAAAAGACATAATTTAACCTTTGAAATCTTGCTTATAACTAAAGCCAACATCCAATTTGTAGCAGATGCTACTAACTGTACCTCAATATTATAATTATTCCAAAGAAGTGCCAAACCTCCTAAAGCACCACAAACTGGAGAAGAAAGAAAATTCCACCTTCTCCAAGATGAAAAAACCAAATCAACAGACTCCTTTGACAACTTTGTTTCTTGCAACATAAAAATATCACACTTAATTAAGTCCATCTGGGACTTAATTAAGCATCTCTTGTTAGGCGCATTTAACCCCCTAACATTCCAAGAAATAATTCTCATTGTCCTTGAGGGGAGGCCGATGCTCCCCTTTTCCCATTAATCGGATAATTTTTGCTTTCCCCAAAGCAACCTTGCAAATTATGTTTCACAGTCCTTGATCTTGTCACAGGAGGACTAGTCAAATATTTTACTCCTCTTTCTTTTTACACTTACAGGAGCTAGGCATGTTGTCTTAGGCCTACCAAGAGAGACTGAATGCCTCCCTTGCCCACCAGCAAGAGAAAGGGACAAAGTCTTTTGAATTCCAGCATCAATTTCCATTTGAGTCTTAAGATTATTTGGAGGCCTACCTCTCCTAGGAGAAACCACCGATGGTGAAAAAACTGGAGTTGTTTGGACAATTGGTAAACTCTTGCATGACTTTGGAGAAGCCAAGATAATTGGATTATCTTCAAAACCCAACTCTATTGTAGCCAAAACCACAAAAGGATTAGCAGATGCAAAAATTGGAAGGGTCGAGTTTATACCCCCCAAATCATTCTCAATTGAACAAACAACTCTATTAGTAATACCCTCATCCATTTAATGTGCATGATTGTTAAAAATATCATTTACTTGTTGAACTAGATTCTCATCTGGCATAATAACAGGGACAACCTCTGATGGATTACTATTCCCTAAGGAAGATTCATTAGCCATATTAATTTCAACATTCAGAGGGGAATTATTAGACACCAAATTCTTAATTTCCTGAACTAAAGAAGCATCATTAGGAAAACCTATGGCAGGTACCTGTTTAATAGTTTTCATATCAACCACTGCATTTTGATCTAAATTCACATTCTTTGAAGAATCCAAAACCTCCTTTTGAGTGCATGAAGTCAAATTGACGTCCTTACCCTTTGTATGATTATTTGGCATCTTAGGGCAATCTATCATCAATGGATGATCTACTCCATTCATCAGGGGATTACCATTCACTATACCCCCGTTATTAGAAAATGTCTCTGGTAAGGATGAAAGTGAGACTGAACCCGAAGTGTGATCATTTGGTTTCCAAGAACAATGACACAATGGATTATTTTCAAGATTAATGTGACCTGTTTCTACCAATTTATGCAAAGAGAAATTTCCACATCCTTCAACCGAAGGTCCCACCGACAAACTATCTTTATTAAGGGATTTAGGAACAAAGCCAACAACCTGCTGGTTTTTCTTAAAATCCATAAGTAACAGAGCATCCAAAAGTAAAGGAGACTTGATATTACAAGTACAGGGGCAAACATTTTTAGGGTTAATAAGAACACAAATTTTTACAAGAACCTCCCCCTCCACAAAGTCCATTTTAGATGTTTAAAAAGTTCCAATAGTATTTCCAATTTTCTCAAGAACATCTGGATCCATAAATTCAAAAGGAATTTTAGGTAAACCAAACCAGAAAGGAATAAGTTTTGAACTAGACCAAGAAGGAACAAAAAAAGGTTTCCAAGCCACAATTGAAATTAAATGTTTTCCAAACCAATGATGTGAAGTTCTTGATACCTCATCTCTGAAAGAAGGAGAATCAAAGACAATAATAAAAGCATTCGCAGACAATAATTAAAAATAATACATATCCCCCCATCTTTTTTGTAATTTATTATAAAACTTTAACAAATGAATTTGATCACCCCAAATTTTCCCAGAAATAGCATTTGTATGCAAACAATTCGCTTTCTTATCGACATAGGAACCCAAAAGATCGATACAAGGGATAGGAGACCAAACCTATGATGAAGAAACCCCCAACAAAATAGAATCAGTAGGTATCTTACTTACCTTTTCCGGACTAGCTTCCTTGAGGTTCACATTTACCTTATTTCTCACCTACTATGAAGAAACAAAAACCCTAGTTGCAGTCTCCTTATTTTCCAAGCCAACAACCCTAGCAAATGTTCACTGATTGCCCAGATCCAAAGACCATTTCCTCGAAAAGCCCTTGAATTGCTTCTCAGAATTCCCTTGATTCACACCATTATTAAAATGCCCTAGAGTGAATCTCCTTCCATTGTTATTATGCCTCCATGCCACACTGCATCTGTTCCCAAAGAAGCCTTGAAAGTATTTTGAAACTAGTCGAAAAACTTTGTTATTTCTGCTCCGGTTTACCTGTATTGCCATGTCCTTCCATCTGTCATTCATGTAGACCCACTGTGGAACATGAGGTGGGTCTTCCTAGCCCACATCCGCCCATGAACCCAAATGTCCTCTATCAGCCATGTCCGATCATTGTATTAAATTTCTACTGAACCTGTTGTATACACAAATACCCCTCAAATTGGTGAATGGTGTTCCCTGCTTAGCACGTCAGGTCCCAATTTCTTATCACAAACTGGTACTACGCTAAATGCAGTACAAATATAGTTGCAAACATGCACAATGATCAGACTTGTCGCTAATTATTGCCTTAAATGCTGGTGCAGCCTCCTTATATTTCCTTTGTATTGGTCGATTTCCCTGTTGCAGTACACCAAGAGTAGCGGTTGAGTGTATACAGCAGTACCATGGATGACAGTTTGGAGGAAAATTTTACCAAACCCTACCACAGCAGATTTTTTTTTAAAACTCTCCCTACAGTTGATGCTTCAATCTATTCACAGTAGACGAAAAATTGATATGAAAATATCAGGGTTTTAGGGTTGGTTAACCCCTAATTGAATAATTAGCTCTTGAAAAATGGATCTATCGTGGAATCAATTTACAGGGTTTCCTATAGTATTTCACCGTCAATTGGTGAAAGAATCATGAGCCATTGCTAGGAAAAACAACTTTCACAAAGCTGAAACATTCCTCACCCCGTGCTTGAAAACAAACTATAACTCGAGTCTATTCAACTAATAAAAATGTTAGCGGTAAAGTCCATTCCTATACCCTGGGTCAGCGAAGCAGGAACTGGCACACAATATAACTGACCCCATGCCTTTGCCCACTACGAAGCGGAGTCGAACCTGTGACCTCAAGGGATACAAACCCCAAGCCCCAGCCAACTCTGCTACAAGTGGCAGCTGATTGACACATGCTTATTGTGCCAAAAGACTAGATAAATTAGATAAGATATCCATGTGTAGCATCTTCCATGAATACATTAACGAGAATTGTTCTCATGTATATTTGTGGTGTCATGAAAAGCATAATAATTTTGTAAATAAAATAAATGCTTTCATCCTATGGCACCTACCATATGTGAGGGACCAAACTTGCATTGGAATTGACTCTATATAAAATTTTGAACATCATAGGTATACGTTATGTTTGGAAATGAAATCTGTTTTGCCTGATTAGATTGTTTAATTCCTCTACATGTATCCATTAACTTAAACTTGACAAGTTTTTTAGTTTCAATTACAATCATTAATCAACATAATTATTCTATCAAATTATTTCCAACCTTCTATCATTATAATAATATTTCATAATCAAGTTAATTATGGAGTCAACAAATCTAATAAATAAAATTAGATAGCCTCCCAAATGTCTTGGGTAGGGAATGCTAATATTGATACCTAAAGCATAAGTATAATTTAGTAAATATAAGCTTTAGTGGTGCCATAATATTCCCTAAAACATTTGCCTTTTGAAGGTAATTCCAAATCCTTATGGGGTGCTAGGAAGTTTGAAGAAAATAAAAATTAAATTGGTTTTATACACTTTTATTGTAAACGCCTACCATATGTGATGCAAAATAGCCTATGTGGCTTGAGTTTAATTATTAGTTATAGACAAATAAAATAGTATTACACTGTCCTCTTTCATATATGTAAAAATAAATAAAAAATTGACATGGGCCCCATGATAACTTCGAATATCAAAATATCAAAATCAAATTTTATAAGATTTATAAATCACGCATACTTTTTTTATAAATTACCCATACTTTTACCATGAGTGTAGTGTTTCTCTAATAGAATTGAGGCTCTCAAATTATATATCATGTCACTAGTGACTAGTAATATACCTTCCCAATTCAACACATTTCAATATATTAAAATTAATTTTGTACAACAAACAAAAAATTAATTTTTATATATGAACTTATGTCCAGGATGGACATAAGAAAGCACAACAAGATTATGAATGCATTACATATAAGAAACAACACGTAAACAAAGAAATATAACTAGACTATCTAGACAGGAACAATATTTTAAGAAGGGACAAAAAAACATATAAAGATAGATTAAAAAAATACCTGAAACAATAGAAAATGATATTTGTGCTCCCCAAAAATTCACTTGTAGCAATAAAAAAATTTCTAGAGTGGCAATTATGCATGCATTCACCGGACATGTAGCCTACTAGATGTTGCAACATAGTGAATTGAATCATTTCAAGTTATCTAGGAATAAATTAATTAGAATAGGCACTTGATTGATATAAATTGATAGTAGATACTACAAATAGAATTAACATAAATATTTTAATTTATATTTAAAAATAAATATAAGATGTAAATTAAAAGGTAAGGATTTAATGTTTTTGATTGAAGACTAACAAGTGGCAAGCTTGACGTTCTTATTCATTGGTTCTAATAGCTTTCCGAAGGCATAGCGATGATATACAAAATTACTTGAAATAAGCACACCAAAACCAATGATGAACTAATCAGAAAGGAGCTACTAGCTTAGTTGGTAGAGCACTCTAGTAGAAAATAGAATGTCCTCGTTTCAATTCCTACCTTGTCTATATATGATATATCTAATGTGGTATCAAAGCTAGACTAGAATATTGTTGCTTAAGGAGATGCTAGAAGTAAGCCACGTCCAAATTGATAATTGATTGTCTATAAAGGGACCAATAGTTTAGTTGTTGTAGAACTCCAATAGAAAAAGGAAGGTCCTAGGTTTGAGTGCTAGTTGGCGAAAAGGGGGGCAATAGCTTTGTTCAGAGAGCATTCTAGTAGAATTTGGAAGGTTTCAAATCCTAGCTAGTCCATATGATCTATCCAACTAGGATTATAATCTAGGACCTTCCATTTATTGCTAGAGTGCTCTATCTAATTGAGCTACTAGCCCTTTTGTAGTCATTCTATTATTAATCTAGGTGGATCTTATTTCCAAAACCCCATTAAGCCACAATATAGGTGCTTGGGGTTTCTAGCCTAATTCTAATACCACATGCTAAACTATAGTTCATATACGTGAGCTAAGAAATGAATATAGCACCCTTTTTTTGATTAATAATTAAAGTACTAGATAGGGCCAGTCCCCTTCATTCTATCTAAAATAAAATATACATGATAATCATAAAATTCTATCTTAAAATGAAGTATTTCTTTCTATACTAAAAGTTCTAATTATGCTTGTTTAGAGCAGTCCTCTGAAACTATCTACAAAATCAGAGAGTCATTCATGAAATTACAAATTGCCCTAAGGCCTAGATAATTCTCACTTTAGACATTTAAATTTTTATATTTTCAAAGGCTATCTATTATTTTCCATCCTTTTAGGTCACCTCCATACGTCAAATTATCCTAACAGTAATACATATTCTACTACGGCTAAGTAACAAAAAATGTCAACAAATAGGCACAGAAGAACACAACTTATACAATTGTTATTAGACTGATTTAGCAACTGAGCTATTGGGAAATGCATCATCAGTTTAATCGTGGTCCATTTTCAACACTCTCTTAAGAAACACTAGATGCTTGGCTCCTGCCTACAAATTATATAGACAAGCTAAAACTCAAACCTAAAATCCTCTATTTTTTATTAGAAGGATCAACTAAATTTAGGGCTAACTCGAAAGCTTTTAAGATTATTACTATTCTTCTATATAATGACATCACTATAATTAGTTTTCTATTATATGTGCAAGAAAAATATTATCTACTATTTATTAATCAGCTCTTAAAATTTCCAAGCTAGATTTAAACAAAGAGGTCATTTAATATAACTTCAATAGGTTAGTTTGGTTCATTCATTTTATTATATATTTTTCATTAACTAGTCATTTGATTATATATTTTTCATTGGTATTTTTAAATCATATTTATTAATTTGATTGCTTTAACTTGTTTATATTTTTATTTATTTCTTAAAAAGCAGTTTTTAATTTGTACAAAGATAATTACACATGTCATTCACATGCAATTGTGTATTTGTTAGTTTATATTGTGTACAACTTATTGTTTTTAAAAATAATTGATAGATTATTTTTTAGTGATCACCTATAACATCCAAAAATGAAAATTTAGACAAAATGAGTCATTAATTAAATATTGTGAGATTTTTCCAAGATCAAGAGCTCAATGAAATGTACAAAATATAGGACAAGAATAAATTGTATTCTCATCAATAGATAAATGATCAAAATATCAATAGTTGTGTATACAATGTACATGAGCCTCCACATATAAGCAAGGCTATATGGATATGTGACCACACAAACATGACATGTGGATCAATAAGAAACAAGGGTAGGTAGGAAATAGCTGTGGTAGGTAGGAGAAACAATAAAATATTCCACATGAGGTGGATCACCCACCGAAGGTGGAATTATCACTCCACAATAAGTGGATATGATAGAGTAGTAACAAGATCACACCATAAAAGGTGGAAATTCTCATACACACACTATCCCAATGTGGCACAAACACCCAAGTGTCTCATATCCAAACTACTATGAAATGCATTTCCTAAGTAAACTTAAGTAAATTATAATAATATCCATGATGAATAATTATTTACACCAACACCTCCCCTTAAGTGCAACTTAGAGGAATGCACTTAATTCTACAATGCAACTAAGTAATGCAAGATGGGTCTTGGCTACTAGGTCATATTAGGTACCCATGTACAAATGCAAATGTATGCAAACCAATGCAATGAAATCTCTCACAAAGTGGGGAAAGAGAGAAAAACCTAATGGGAAAAAACCCTCCCCCAAAAGAGAGATAAAAAACATACAAGATAACTCTCATAGAAGCATGTGAGGAACAAAACCCCATGTGAGGAAAAATCACCCCCCCCCGATATGAGAGAAAAGAAGCTAGGAAGCCCCCCCTTAATGTAGAATCTACACCAAAGATAGAATCTCAAGAATGAATGAAGAAACTGCTCCATGAACATCGAACAATGTTCCTCCCCTTAGGAAGAAACAAAGCTAAAGATGTATCCATGAAGTCTTGCCAATCATGAAGGGAAGATGTATGAAAAAACTCAGGATGAAAGAAGTCTCTGAAAACTGCTCCCCATGTCGATGCTGAAAGATACCCCCTCCAAAGGTAGTGAACTACTCCACACTGCTAAAAAAGGCACTCCAAGATCTAGTGGAGATGAATGTAGAACAATAGATAAAGACTCACATGTCCCCTCAAAGCATAAAGAGACCTCCTCCAACTTATGTGCATAAGAATCCACAATCATGTCAACCTTGAAAGAATGATCATGTAGAGAATGAACGAGAGGGTTAGAGTGTGCCTTCGCAACAATCAAAGAAGGATCATCAAAGAGAAGAGAAGATGAATATCATCAATTATGTCTCCCAAATCTGCATTGTAGGATTCCACAAACAAACCTACAATGTTTGTCAAGTACTCATCCCATGAAACTGAAGCTGGAAGACATAAGATATCCTGCTGCATTGAATCACAAGAAGGCAAAACTATCACACTATCTGCATCATCAGGTGCAATAGATGATGTGATATCAATAGGAGGAGATGAAATGCAAGGCTCAAGAACGGGGTCACATGTGAGAATCCCCAAGTTCAAGTACCCAAAGTTCTCAAAATCTCAATCATCATAAGTGTGATCATCATGTGTAGAATCATCATATGTGAAATCATCCTCATCAAAAAAATATAAAAAGGAGTATAACCGAGATGCATGATCAACCACCCCAGTCACAATGATATCTCTAGTCTCCAAGTCTCTAATGAAAAAATGACTTAGGAGTGAACACCACAATTCTCTTAGTTGCGCCATGTGTGATTTGATAGATGGAAAGGAGATTGTTTGTCAAATGGGGTACACACAACACATCATTGAAGGAGTTATCCCCAATGGCAATAGATCCTTTCCCAATCACATCCATGTATGTATGATTGTCCATCAAAATCTGCGGCATGGTGCAAGGCTAAAATGTAGAGAACATAGACTGCAAAGATGCCATATGATGAGAAGCCCCTGAATCTAGAAGCCATCTCCCTAAATCATGACTTGTAGTAGCACAAAGAGCTTTTCCTTTTCTTGTCCCAAAAGAGTGAGTCTTCCCACTTGTAGAAGCCATGAATGCTTGCCCTTTCCCTTTTGATTGTCAGAAAGTAGAAGTTGATGAATCATCCTTCTTGTAGACATTAGGCAAATCAATATTGTGCTTTTTAAAGATGTGTGTGAGCTCATCAATCTTCATAGAATGGTAACGATGCTCCTCATGACCAAAATTTTTACAATAGGCAGAAGTAGGTCTATCCCTCTTTGGTGAATTCTCCTTCTTGAAAGAGGATGAATCTCCTTGTTGTGGAGAAGGTGGTGCTTTGTCCTTAGGCTTTGATTGCTATTTCTTCTTGTTTGAGTTGCCCTTTCCTTGATTTCCTTTGTTCCCTTGCTTTGCCACTAATGCTTGAGACTTAGAAGTCTTAAGAATGCCCATGCTTATCAACTTAGTTTGTTCCATCATCAATATTTCGATGAAAGTATCAAATGCAAGCATTGCGTAGCTTGAACCCATTGTCATCCTATGGGTTTGGAAACTAGAAACAAATGTTGCATATTCTTGTGGAAGTTTTCCCATCAAATTGAAGATCAATTGAGTATCCTTCTTATCAATGCCACAATTCTTGAGTTGTGCCCTCAACTCTTTTTCCTTAGTGACATAATCTTGTATAGTATTAAAGTTTTTGGGATTTAACATGGTGATATCACTATCAATTTGATATCCCCTAATTTCATCAACTTGAGCATATAAGTCTTGAAACTTTTGCCAAGCGTCCTTGATTAGAGTACATTTCTCAATATTAAAAATGAGATCCTTTGATACATACTTTCTTAAGGTACCAGTTTCCATGATATTTTTACCGATCCAATCCAAGTGACCAACAAGATCATCCTTAGGATAAACAAGAGCAACAATAGTTCCATTAATATAATGAGTTAGTCCTTTTTCCATTAGTTTACCCCATGCATCAATTTTCCAAGTAGCATAATTATGAGGAGTTATGAGAGAAAACTTAGGACAACCCATAGCAGCAAAATGGAAGGAACACAAGAGCACAAAAGCACAAGAGACACCCCCCCAAATTCACTCAATCAAAGTACTCCCCCCCCTAAAATGATGATTTTGGCACTTTATATGTAGTGCATGTACAATAGGCCAATTATAAACAATGGAAAGGTGGACTTATGATTTATTTTTAAAACTTCCCAATAGGCTATGAACTACAATGCAAAAGACCAGCAAGATAGATCTATGCAATACAAGTGCCAAATTGGCCAAAAGCAACCATATGATGAAAGTACAATTTCTACCCAATATCTCTGCAAACGGATAGCATATTATGAAAGTAGACAAAAAATTATGCACTTTCAAAAAAAATGGCACCTGAAAAGGAGTTTGTATGAGCCCAAACGGAGTCCCGGAAGTTGCAGAAATGGGGATTGGACAGGTATAGTCACCAAAAAATGAGATTTATAAAAAAATCTATCCATCAAAATCATTAAATAATACCACTGCAATAAATTAAACAAACAATTGTCCCATCTCAAAAAAATTGCACCAAAAAAGGAGAAAAAATGAACAAGATATGGCCATTTGAAGTTGAACTACAAAATCAAAAAGCTCAATGGAGGGGGCTTGTCAAATTTTCAAAAAATGCTAATGTAGTACTGACATCAGCAATTCATGAGCTTAAATTTGACAGTCGTCTACTCATCGTGAAAACTTCACCTCCCTGCTGATTGGTTGTCCGTACAGTACGGACTAACATGTGGCAGAATGTGTTTCATCCATACAGATGATGTGTCAGTACGGAATCCGGCATGGATGCTGACGTGGTAGGTATGGATAGGTCTGATGTGTCTGTATGGCCGGTAACGTGGTTGTGAGTTGGCGGGTTGACTTGGAACTGAGGGATCTACGACGTGTGTGGCGGGTTGGTGGGGTCGGGCGAGGAGCCCTGCATGGAGGACAAGGTCATCGGCAGACTGTGAGCGACCGACAAGGAGGAGGTTGGTGGCAATGGGGCCATGGGCGGTGGCCAAAGGCGTCATCGTCGACATGAAGGAGGTTGGTCGGAGTGCAGGGTGTCGGTGAAGATCCGACAAGGTCGTTGTGAGTGTACAGTGGATGTGACGCCGACACAAGAGAAGTAGTCAGTGGGGTGGGGAAACCTCTGGTCATCGATTGTTGGAGTTGTCGATGGGAGGAAGATGGAGTCGGTTGGAAAGCAGATGGCAGTAGGAAGAACAATGCAGCACAGTGTCCGATGGGGGTTGCAATCCACTAGGAGTAGGTACGACTATGGCAACACACTGTAAAAAATGACAACGACAAGGTACGACAGGTACGGGGGGGTAGTCAAGGGACCACCCTGAAAATTTTTTTATTTTTATATTTTTTAAAACTTTTCAAAAAAAAATTCTGTGAATAAATGAAAAGATATTTTTTTGCAGAAATTTTTTTTTTTTTGTTTGTTTTTTTTTTCAATTTCAAAAATCTGTACCGTACTGCCCAAATTGGGCAAAAAATTTCCTCCAAGCCCCAAATTTGACTTTCACCCAATATAGGCAAATTTATAGTTAAAATTCTTGGAAACAGCCACCTGGATGCAATGGCGAGGTCGGATCTGGTCTAGGACATCTCCAAAAGATGTTGCTCCTCAGATCTGCCTATTAACGTCGCAATAATGCCTCTCAAAGACACTCTAATGGCTCTGATACCATGTGAGATTTTTCCAAGATCAAGAGCTCAATGAAATGTACAAAATAGAGAGACAAAATATAGGACAAGAGTAAACTATATTCTCATCAATAGATAAATGATCAAAAGATCAATAGTTGTTCATACAATGTACATGAGCCTACATATATAGGCAAGGCAATATAGATATGTGACCACACAAACATGACATGTGGGTCAATAAGAAACAAGAGTAGGTAGGAGAAAGAATAAAATATTCCATATGAGGTGGATCACCCACCGAAGGTGGAATTATCACTCCACAATAAGTGGATATGATAGAGTAGTAACAAGATCACACCATAAAAGGTGGAAATTCTCCTACACACACTATCCCAATGTGGCACAAACACCCAAGTGTCTCATACCCAAACTACTATCCAGCAGAGGTATTCCTTATGGTATTTCATTATCAATTGTTGGAGCAAGGGAGGGGGGATGTCGAGTCCCTTTAGAATCGAACATTGTTGCAGATGAAGGGGTGGCCAACAAAAGAAGAAAAAGGGAGGGGGGGGATATTTTATGTATACTAGGTTGAACTCAATGAATGCCTATTCTTGCCCTCCATCTTATTCTGGTGAGCGTCTATAGATACCAACGTCTATAGACACCAGCTTGGTATAGTCAATAGGGCTAGTGGAATAAATATGCAGGTATCTGCAACGCAAACTCAAAAAAGATACACCAACAAATATAAATTGATAAATCATAAATTATGCTATATCTTTTAACTTTAATTTTATGGAATGACTTGATTGGTCACAAAAAAAATATGAACAATTGAATATAATTTTTGGTTTATCTTTGTCATACATGAAAATCAATTAGATAAATGCTAGCTATTACATATCATAATGAGTGGTTTGAAGGGGAAAGGTGGCCAAAAGTTAAAGAAATAGTCTCTTAACTTTTGATCTTCTCAATAGAGCATCCCATTATTTCTAAGTGGTGTGTTATGAATACTATCTATTCCCAAAGATTGAAGGATTTCTCAAATATTGATTAACTTAGTTCTTTCAATTATATGATTCACTTGACAATTACTTTTGAACTATCACATAGAATTTAGAGTTTCAACTAACCATTTTAGCTTCCAATTTTAGTTTACAAGAATGACTATGTCAACTATTTAGATAATTTGATTATTGATACATGCAATGTTTTAGTTGATATAGCATAAAAGAACTTATTACAATAATCTAGGATATTTCCCTCCCGTTGCAATGAGATTTATATGAAGTTTGAACTTAAACAATTTTCTACTAAAATAAAATAATTTTAAAAAATTCTCTTCCTTCTAAAGACATCATGAAGAGGGAATCATTGTTAACTTAACAAAATCATATGAGATTAGGATTGAAGTTATTCTTGGGCATAGCATGAACTGAATATATTTTTTATGCAGGGGAAAGTTTAAGTTAAGAACATAAATAGTAATAAATAATGAATAGCTTGAGTTATCTAGGCTTGCATTAAAATAAAAAGATGTGATCATGCCTACAAGGGCTAGCCCGCACGATGGGGAGCGGAGGCTTGAGGTCGTGGGTCACCCCCATAGTCTCGAGTTAGAAACTCCCCTTGGATTTACCTAGTGGGATCAGCGAGCAGGCCGATGGTCTCACCCCCCGAGGATTAGTCTCGCCTTAGCTCGCCCCATCCTAATCCCCAACTTGGCATAAATAATCCCAAGGCAAGGTAGGTCGAGCACTGGGCTGGGTCGTGAGGATACCTCTGGGTTAAAAAAAAAAAAAAAATGTGATCATGAAAAAAATTTTAAGTATCAAAATAAATTAGATTAGGTTGATAACTTGAAGCATATGCTCCACCAAAATTTCATAACTAGGAACAATAGGGGAAGGAGAGATGTGTTTCTAGGAGAATTTTTTGAAGTAATTTGTAAGGGGATGACAATAGATTAATACTTTTAAAATATAGAATATTTTGAAATACAAGAATATTTTAAATATTTATATGATAACATGAAGAAGCCATTTATCATAGATATTATATAATTTAATTACAAAAGACTAGAATTGAATTGATATTTTATAGGAGATGTTCAACAAATAAATTAAAAAATATCATTATTATTGTTATCAATGAGCATATATTATATAAAAACTATAACATATGTATAAAGGCTACAAATTTTAACTACAAATGATAAAATATAGAAAATATGCAGTTATCCATATAACCAACATCTAGTTGGATTGAATTAGAATTTGAGTTTAATTTTGAGTCACTCCTACTATGAGAAGTTTACTCTTTCATTAGAATGCTAACCAATCTTTTTTTGTGCTTTCTTGGAAACCCATATACTATTTGAAGAATTAACATCCTAATGTGTCGCTAGAGTCTAGCATTACGTAAATCTCTTGATTTTTAAGTTGCAAGGCATTATGACTAATTGCCAACTTCTTTGATCAATCAAAGGTAAAGGTTATTCCTCTTGATTGATTGAATGAATTTACATGTGGACCAATTCTTCTTTGCAAAAAGTTAATTGGCAACTTGCAAAAGGAGGCTAAAGGAAAGCACCCTCAACTCAAGTGCATCCTACTCATTTGAAATTCACCATTTAATAGTATCAACTTAAGCTAATGCATGAATCTATCCGTCATTACCTTAGTTTTTTAAAGGTTGGATTACGAAGAATGAGGAAGGTTAGTCGATGTGTTAAAAGAGTTGACTCCTCATTAGTATACATTTTTCATAGTAAATTCATAAGCCTTTCTTTCACTTCTTCCCCATGAGATAAATGCACTTTCCCAATCCTTCCTACATATTATTTGAGAATTAGATCATAGGTTGTCATATGAAGTATCGTGTTCACAATATTCCATCATTGTATCACAATGGACCTAATATTCTCCTTATCAAATCTCAAAATAGGATCACTACTATGAATGTCTTTCTTTTTTGTCTAGAAGCATCATATCAAGTATCTTATAAATCTCTAAAATTCTTGAAGAGTTGATCTTAACATATCTTATGATTCGTGTAATAGGTGACATAAAGGAGAAATCCTATTTACAAGTGCAAAAAAGTTACAAAAAAATATTATTTAAAGTAAGGATTAAGACTCAAATGTTAAAGACTGAATTCTATTACAAATTTAAGGAAAATAATTTTATGATTTGAAACATTAATAAATTAGTTTTTTAAATTATTAATAAAATTCATAATTTCTTATTTTATTATATAAATTTGCAATCATCATCAATGATATTCTTTTTTACACTTATTCCTCATGTTATGCCAACCTCTAGCTATCTACCCCAATTGTAATTGACCACTATAAATTAAAGAGGGTCTTCCACCTCATCTAAATAGTATGCTCATATATTTACATTTGACAATTTTTCTAGAACACACAAGAATGTGTTGGCAAAAGCAAAAGAAATTGATAGGGTAAATTTGGATGGTGTAAGGGCAACCCTACATCATCAAAAATATTTTGGTCTAATTTTTCTAAGATTTTTTTTAAATAAAGTTTTAGGATGAATATATTTCTAAGAAAAGGCCAATATTTAGTAAATATTGTGGCCATAGTTTGAGGGCAAGTTTGACTAGGTGCTTCAAATTTGAATCTAGCATATTCTACTTCAAACTTGGAATATTCCTTTTTAGGTATACTATTATAGGAGATATCATTTGTGACCACTCATAATTTCCATCCTAAATGATAGCTATTCAAACTGGTTTCAAGAGTGATTTTTACGTCTCTTTCTATTTTTCGAGGTCTTGGTAAGTGGAGGAGGAGGCCTTGTTGATAGATATTATTGGTAGATTTAGAGGTGGAGTTGGCAAGGCATCTAATGACATTAAATGCAATTTCAAAAGTGAGAATATGCTGCCCTCTTGGTTTTGGAAGCAACAAATAATTTAAAATATCCTATTGTTGATCTTAGAGAAGGCCTTTTAAAGAACTCGAGGAGGAGAAGCAAGTTTCTAAGGAAGAAGACCAATTTCAAGGAGAGATTTTGTGGTATCTCTTGTTGGTTTTTGTTTTCTATTTAAGATCAGATTATTATCAGTTTGGTAATGGTTTTCATTGGCCCATATGGCTGCAAATCAATTCAGCAATTTTTGAATGAGAAACATGAGAAATTTATTGTAGATTTTTAGTTAAATTCTAGTAGAACCAATCTCACAAAATAGTTCTACTAGTGGAAGCTAGAGGCTATGTAGGTATGAAATATTGCCTAGGGATTCAACTCATGTCTTGCACAATTGTAGAAACACTTTGGATTCATTAACCATGTGAAGAATAAAATACATGTGTGCATATTATATAGTGAATGTCTCCATTACTATTTGTATTTCCCTTACCACACTTGCTAGCATGAATGTGAACATTTGATAATATGATAACATTCTAATGAAATACAAGATTTTTAATTTTCATTTGTTTGTTGCATATTGATTCGTACAATTCAATTTAGATATCTAAGTATGACAATTATGTGGATAACTAAGATTTGTAACTTCTTTAGTGTGGTGTTAGA
This sequence comes from Cryptomeria japonica, assembly GCF_030272615.1. NCBI lineage: Eukaryota > Viridiplantae > Streptophyta > Pinopsida > Cupressales > Cupressaceae > Cryptomeria > Cryptomeria japonica. The sequence goes on from NC_081410.1 coordinate 567,137,160, forward strand.
GAGTTATGTCCTATTATTGGATACTTCTTATTTGATGCATTTTATGGTTAAATCAATCCTTGTATGCTTTAATTTCATTTTTAGTCCTCTAATAAACTATGGCTTTTTTTCTTATTGGATACACATTGATCCTTGAAGCAAATGATGCAATCACACTCCTTAAATAAACAAATATTTAATAGAAAAACACCATTAACAAACCTTATTTGTTTGTCCATCATAGTGAATCATGTATACTTACCTTCATCCCTTCCCCTTATTAACTATGTTAAATATTTTATGTAGTTGGTTAGATTTCATCCTAGTGACAATCTCTCTGGTCAAACTTACTTTGGGTACAATTATAATTTTTGCACCTTGTACTACTTTTAGCATCATTTATCTTGCTAAGGATGCCTTTAGGAGCATTTTGTTTGGTTTAAGCTAACCCCAAAGTGAAAGAGAGGTTATCCACTCTTGTTAATGGTCTTTTAACCATCTTTAGTTTGTTGATGAACCTCATTTTTTTTAGCTCTTGAAGACAAGCCCTATACTTGAAGGTTAGAAGAGTTCAAGGATTATGGAGTAGTGGTTTTAGGACACAACAATGTAGAAGAGAATCATAGCTAGCATTGTCAATGTCTTAAAGGCTAATTGGGAATTAGTGTTTGTTTCTTGTAGAGTAAACTAAAAATAAGGAATGAGTTATTGTAGGTGTGATCTTAACTTCTTAGTGGTGGCCCAACTGCTATGAAATTAAAAGCAAGAAAATATCTTAACATATAGCATGATAGGTAGCGTTATCAATGTCCTATAGAGGTATTGTGAATTATTGTCTATTTCTTATAAAGTAAATTGAAAATAAGGAAGGAATTATTGCAGATGTATTCTTAACTTCTTAATAGTCTCATGATCTTATCTTTTTTGGAGTTGATAGCTATCTCCACAACTCCAAGAAACCATCTGCAACCAAAACACCTATTACGTGTGAAGATAAAAAGTTATGATTGATGATGTGCAACCTTGAGAGAGATTGATCCAATAGGAATGTGATATTGAGATTAATCTATAAATGAATTGGATAGATTGTAATTAAAACAATGAATGCTTATAAAAGCATTAAAAAAAATCTCTAGATGAAAAACCTAGGAGATGATTAAATTAGAGCATAACAAATGTCTTAATCACATAACTGGAGGCAACTTGACTTATAATTAGCTCAATCTAATAATAGAAAAACACTTCTATGTTTGGCTTAAGTGTAAAAAGATAATAATGGACCTAAGTAATTAATGATTGATTAATTAGCTACTGAGGTGTTATCTTAATTACTCCAACAATCTTGCCAAATTCTTGTCTATCGCGTGGAAAGTTCATGTTCTTTTCCAATTTTAATATTAGATACTATTAGATTATTGATACCTCTATAGAACATCAACAACTCATTTAATAATACATGGAACCCTTTTGTCTATATGCTTCGTTCTTTTTAATTTATATTTCAAATAAACCAATTGATTATTATGTCTTTAAATATTCAAATGTGTATATACATGTGTATATATCCAATTGTGAACAGTTTGTGTTGGATTATTAACATCAGCTGAAAGATGATTTAAAAGTGCACAGCAATAACTTTTTTGTATGTATGGTTATTATGGTTTTTTTTTTTTTTAAATTAGATTTGCAAAAAAGCAATTCATTATGTCATATATCTGTAAAAGTCTAGAAGCATATGTACATGCACATATATCCATTGTCAACAGTCTATATATACACATCTGTACATTACCGAAATGAACATAAGTGATCATATATGTCCAGCTAATATAGGTCCAGCTGTATACGCAGTCTACATATGCCTATCTGAGATACCTGACAATTGATGGATTTCTATGAGGCATTTTATCGAACAGTTCCACGTGCCTTATGTATGCTTTCATTTGTTGCATACACGCCTACCAGAGCAGTAGCAGCTACAACATCTGACAAAATTCCTATATCCTTAGTGCTTTGATGGATGCCCATACGCTACTCCAAAGCTCTCATTTGGCTTAAGCTTTTTCAACAAATCCATTTTGTGAATATCCTGCAATCACCGGCATTTCTTTGAATCAAACAGCTCACAAGCCTTGTCTATGCTTCCCCATTTTGAATGCATGTCTACCAGACCATTTCCAAGTACAACACATTAAAGTCGCCTATCGTTTATGCTTTTATGGACACATAAAACCCTTTTCAACGCTCCCATTTTTGCAATGGCTGCTGTTACACTGGCAAATGTAAACTGATCAGGCTGGAGACCAGTGAATAGTGCGACTACCTCCCGAGGACACTTTAAACTTTGGGCGGGAGAAAAGAGTTTGAAAAATTAAACTCTGGGTGGGATTAATGGGTACAGAGACGACAAGTAAGGAAAGAAGATGGGTTAGAGGGGCCCACAGGTCCATGAAAATGTTAACGGTGCTTATTTCTCCAACGAAAATGGACGGGAATGAACGTTAGAGGAAGGAATGCGCCTACAGAACACGTAAGCAGTCAAAGTTTAGTGTGTGCTGTTTAAGCTATCTCGTTAATTTCTTGCAGTTTTATTTTAGCGATTGTATAATATTTGTGCTATCTAAGTGACCATCGAACAATTGTTATTGATCTGCGAGCACATTTGAAAGCTTTTAACTTCTTTGTTGCATCCATGATCTCTGTTATCCAAACTTTATTCGATGATATTATTTCATCCAATGAGCTTCTCTGACTATTAGCAGATACAAGAGGGACACGTCTATTCTGGCTCCAAAATGGCAGTACAGTTTGACTAACACGCATGTTAGTCGCGCGTTTTATACTGTCGACTTTGCAATAAACATCTGCGATTGACTAACACGTCGCTATCACGCTGTACGAAAGATCTTTTTTGAAACCAGAATAACTTCAGCCATACAAGAGTGGGAAGGGTATGAAATTCTCATTCCCTTAAAACTCTCGATTGCTTATCGTCACTTCATCCAGATTTTCTTTTCTATTTTATCTTCAATCTCGACTCTCACGTTGTCAAACTCAACAGCTAGGAGGACATGGAATTCGTATGCCACCATAATTTGAATGGTTTGGGGTGCAAGAGACTAGCATTCAACGTTGAAGTTTCATAGTAGTTGTTTTACTTCACGAGACATTCACTTGGATTGAGAAAGCCCACGACAAGCAAGCACCGTTACTAAATTAAGCCCATTCATTATATCCTGTTTTCTTATATTGCAGATTCTTCTTGTTATTAATGTCACTTTAAAACTACTTCGTACAAGATTCTCTGTACTTCACCTTTTCTATTCATGGCCAAATAGTTACCGAGTCAAACATTAATAGCCACTTTGTATAGTCTTGACTAGACCTTAATTCTTTTTAGTCTAGAAGCCTAAGTAGTCGATATCATTGTGATCAACATAATTCATATAAAGAAAATGGAAGACTATCCATGCAAATCCAATTCACGCGCCATCAAGCCGTTCAACCACAATTTTATCAAAAAGAGTTGCTACCAAACATTTAAACATCCATTTCAAAGTAATTTGCTTTCCCATTTGATGTAGATCGATTCCAGGGAGCTTGGATGCATTATACAAAGTTTTCGAAGGCAGTTTTATCGATTGCATGCAGTATGTCGTGTGCATACGGAAGAGTACGACGTGGAATCTGATCGTTTTGCTTTGTTTTTCCTTTCCCGACCAAACCTGATTGGGATGCCTTTTGAAAGTGAAGGGCGTTCACTTTCAAAAAGGGAAAAGGTCAAATCTGGAACCATTTACCCTAGCCCGTCGCTCTCCCTAAGCTATTGTTATCCTATTTGACCCTCCAAATGTCATTCATTCACCTCCATATTGATATTCCAGATCACTTCATTAATCCGTTTACCAATAATCTGTTTGTAATTAGTATGTTAGTTCCACCTCATAACACGTTTTTTAATCCACTTAATATAATTTAAATTTAATTCATTTCAGTAATAATGTTTCTTAGTCTATTTAATATAGTTTTAATTCAAATTCATGGGAGTAATACCATCTTGAATAAATCGGTGGATTTTTAATAAATTTAGTTGAAAGTTACAATATAATAAAATTTGAATTATTTAGTAGTATACTTGCAATTATGTCTTAATATGACTTCGAATTCTTGATTCAAATGTATTTAGTAGAATGTTCTCATATGTTTCAAATGAATCAGCTTTGAGTTGGTATCTTGGGTTATCTATTAAATTTATAATGTAGATTGATTCTTTTTAACTAAGGCCTAATTTATTGTTTTTCCTATCTTGTTGGGGGTGTTAGTGATCACATAGACTCTTTGGGTACAACAATTATTGTACATGCTATTTTGGGAGTTGTTAAGATTAAGGGTCTTGTACTAGTTTTGTCACACAAAAAATTAGGTCTACAATTTAGATACTAATTAGGCTTAGTTAGTTAATTTGGGGATTTCAAATAAGGGAGACAAGAATAATGTAAATCCTTTCTACATATAAATATTATGTATTATTGATATTTTGTTGCATACTATGGATGTTTCACTCTAAATAGTCATGTTTTGTTGAAGATTATTAAAACACTTTATTGAAGTAAGATGTTGCATTAGTTTAGTATTAGAGCATAATAAGATGTTTGGGATGGAGACATTGTGAGAAGAATTTTAGTGCTTTAATGGACAGCTATAGACATGGTTGTTGATGCATTTACTATTTTTTATTTCTTGCATATTGAGCATGTGTTAAGCTTGACTAATGTAGCTCTTCCAATACCATCATCCCTCCAAATAATTCTTTATGTATACATACCTCACACCTATGTGGATAATAATGTTGTACATATATATAATGAACAACTGACTACCTCACATCTATATAGCTGATAATATTAAACAATAAAATGTCTGAATACTATATATAATATAACCCCAAATAAAATAGATTCAAATTAATACCTCAATTTGAAGATAGATCCTTAATCATAGGTTACAAGTGCATAGAAGTTCCTCTAAGAAAAATTGGTTTATGATTTGTTTATTTTAATGATGTGATATTAGTCAATTGGACCAAATATTGGTGTGTATCTAATTGGGATAAAAATTCAGAACTAGAAGGAAAAAATATAATGAAATGCAACATAGAAGTTGATTGATCTATGCACATATACCATCAAATTATAATTATCATACATAAAGCATACTTAATTTTTTATTATAGGATAAAATAGGTTTTAATGGGACCCAAAACCATTTTTACAAAATATTGTCACAAAGATAAACACAAGCAACTGATAGCAAACAAACCGCCTAAACACATCAAAAATAAAGACAACAAAAATACTTAGTTATTCAAAACTCTAGATTATGTTATCCTATATGAGTCAAATGGAGGATTATTACAATAGCTATAATATTTTTAAAATATCATTACATTTTCACGTTATAAATACAATCATGTTAGAAAAAGTGACAAGAGAAAACCCTTACAATAATGAATATTTTCCTAGAGATACAAATATTTTTGAAAACCCTCTTCATAATACCTATAGTGTGTTCTTCTAGAGGTAGAGATGACATGATTGAAGCCCTAAAATATGTGTACCCCATTTAACTTCTAGCTTCTACTAGCAGAATGAACCTCTCTTTTAAAATGAAACAAAATAATGGCTTTAACATCTTGCTAGTTATGAAACTGTAACTAGTGGAATTGTAGCATTATCAAATTTGCAAGAAATGATGAATCATGCTAAAAATGGGAACCTTAGATTGAGATATGGGTTAGGTATTGATCTCAAGTAGCTCACCATTCATGGTGGTAATTACAAAGAAAAATTTGGCAATTAACTTTGAAACATAATCAACTTTTTAAAAATTGTATCTTTTCATTTCTAGTGCTTGTCAACACCCAAGGCCTAGGAGAAAAATATCTAGTGGGAAGAAAAAGTGGGAGGTGATAACCTAGAACAATTGAGGTGCTCCATAGGTCCTAGGTGGAACCTTGGAGTGATAACCTCGAAGAAAAATTGCACTAGTAGACAACAAGAGTGGAACAAAACTTGAAACTAAAACCTTATGTTATAGGTTTCTTTGGGGACCCAATGTTTAGGGAGGTATGATGTGTCAAAGTGTTAGGAGAAAGTGAGGACTTGTAACTAAAGCCTTGAGGTTTTAAGTTTCATTTTCCACCTAGAGTCTGGCTTTAAGGAAGGCCCAACAAGATGACCTAGAATCATTAGTTCCATGTTCCTATTAAGGTTTGGAGCTTGAGAGGCACCAATAAGAAAAAACAACCATGTGACTTGATAAAAAAATGAACACCTCCAAAGCAATCATGTAGGTACAGACTAATAGAAACAAGATTGAACCATATAAGAGCCAACTATAGAAGCTACTAAAACCTTGTTGTCTACTAACAAGGTCAAGAGAACCTTATCGGTAGCCAACAAGGGTTTTGAAACCACACCAAATCATCAATCTTAATACAAGCCTTTAATATTTTTCTTTCATCTAATTTTCTCTATTAAAATTGTCTTCTTCCCTTCACCTTCACTTCATTCTAAATAGGTTCTAAAAATTATGTCAAGGTTCTATAAGGTTTTGATAACCTTTTGGAGATGGGGAAAAAATACACACAATCGAATCCAGAAAAATAAAGTAGTATACAATATGGATTGTGGAAATCTCATAGCTTTAACCTTTTGGAGAGCCAATAAATATTCTTGAACCCGGTTCATTTGTAGAAAAACCCTTCAAAATATAATCACATTTCAATTTCAGAAAGTCTTGAAAACCTCTTAAAGCTTTGAAAAAGTTGTGAGAACCTTGTCGGGAGAAAATAGATGTTTTGAAACCTTCAAATTTCAATAAACATCAAACTTAGCCACATTCAAATATTTATAAAATGTTTGTTAGCCTTCAATAACTTGTGCAAATCATGTTGGGAGCCAACAAAGGTTTTAGAATGTTTCCAACTTTTTGAAGCATGATGACTTGACATATTTTACAATTGAAACAATAATTTAAGAAAACCCATGTTAGGTGTTGATAAGGTTGTGATAACCTTGTTGTCTCCTATTCAAAGTTTTGAGTCCTTAGTGAAATGTTGATAATAAAATAACATAGACGAACTAGGAGAAGGTTAGAGTAAATATATGGGGTGTTGAAAAGCTTGCGATAACCATGTTGAGGTCTGACATGGTTCTAAAGTCTTTTAGGAAAGCCAACAAAACACTTAACAAGTAATTTTTTTCTAACTGAAAAGACTGGTTGAAGTGAAAATGAAAGGCAACACAAGGAAAAAGTGGACATATGAAAACAAAGGCATAATATACTAGTTTGTTTTTCTGGATTAGATTGTGTGGACATACGAAAACAATCGAATCCAGAAAAACAAGATGGAAAAAAATACACACAATCGAATCCAGAAAAACAAGGATGGAAAAAAATACACACAATCGAATCCAAAAAACAAACTAGTATACAATATGGATTGTGGAAATCTCATAGCTTTAAACGCATAATATTTTATATCTGATATTGAATGATTCATAAATCAAGATAAGATTCCAGCTACATATGATATATTCCTGATTTTGAATAGATTTGATTTTTTTGTCTAAATTATAGGTCACATGACTTTAAATCGTGCAACTGTTTCTTTATGACAAAGAAGAGATATTTAAGAAACGTGATTAAACATAATTTATATATCTAATGCAGTCAAAAGACTTTACTGTTCAACCTAATGGATACAGATCAGAAAGTAAACAGACTCTAGAAGCTTGAACTACGAGATGAACGAAAATAACTATTATACGTGTCATGGGCTGACCGATTCAATAGAATGATCGGTACTTCATCAATCACAGATAAATAGAACTTAGTGATCGAAAAGCCCTTCCATGACTTAATTAAGGAAAATTATTGTGTAAGGAAAGAACGATTTTAACTTAATGGCCATAGTATAACTATATTGCAAGCTAGTTGTGGGCTTTTTCAACCCAAGTAAATGACATAAGTGATGATGCAGTGTAAATGCAATGAGAAATCAACGTTGAATACTACAAGGTTCTCGTAGCTGTTGAATTTGACAATAATAGAGTTGAGATTGAAGCATAAGATAAAAAGGAATTCTACAACAAGCAATTGGCAACGTAAGAGAATGAGAATTTCATCGCAGCACCGGAGTTATCATTTCAAAACTGTCGAAAGAGACCGAATCCCATCCTATAAATGTCACGCTTTGCACATTGGATATTCAAACCATCCATTACAATTATCCCAAAGAGATTTTACCTTACTTTGTCTTTGCGATCCAAATTCTATCCTCGTCTGAAGCATTGGCTTAACAATATAAAGATTGGTTATCCCAAAATTGATGAAGAGAAAGCAGAAAACTCGAAAAGCAGAAGTGTTGTAGTTTCTCTGACGTCAATTCTTGTTGTGGCCGCACTTGTGTTTGTGTACGTCCATGCTTCTGTGGGCTCAAACGACAACGCTCATCGTCATCGTCATGTTTTGACAACGATCTCCAAAGTGGCGAACTTGGCATATAGAAAAGCTCGTTATCCCGAGCGATGTATCTTGCTTCTCAGACTATCAAGCTTCACGATCTCACTAGCCTCGCTTTCTGAGTGAGCTAGCAAAGGGCTCAAAAACGAGTGCTGTCAGAACAACGAGGTTAGTGAGATCGTCAAGCTTGGGAGTCTGATAAGCCGAATAGGAAGCCATGGACGAGGTTCGCCACTTTGGAGACCCTTCTCCAAGCATGACGACGATGATGAGCGTTTGAGGCCACTGAAGCATTGACGGCTGCAAACACAAGTGCGGCCACAACCAGAATTGACGTCAGAGAAACTACCACAAATCTGCTTTTCAGGTTTTCTGCTTTTTTTCATCAACTTTGGCATAACTACTCTTCATTTTGTTAAGCCAATGCTTCAGGCGAGGATGTAGTTTGGATTGAAAGTAATCTTAAAGCCAATCTTGAAAGATTGGATAATTTCGACACATAAACTCTGTTAATGTATTAATCTTTAGGTTAAAACTTAGTAATTTTAGGTTAATTTTAGTTTTGTTTGATTTTATTAGTTTTTGTACAGTTATAACTTATTTGTTCCATCCGACAGTTTTTGTGTAACTGTGCAAACTGTTCGCTGCCTTTATTATGCAGCAAGTACTTCATGAATTTTAATTGAAATGTGTTTCATTTTATTTTTGTCATTTCATTTACATTTCTGCCCTAACAGTGGTATCAGAGCGGAGAAATAAGAGCAGAGAATTCTACAGAAACAATAAATTGATTCAGGTGATATCAATTTATTTATTCTCTATTTTTAAAGGATTGAGAAGTTATTTTAAAGTTGCAGGCCTTGCAAATTGTGTTTATTTATTTTAAATTCAGAATGCAGTCTATTGTTTCATTGATTGGAGAAACTTTAACAGGCAAAGATAATTGGATGGAATGGCATAGAAAAATTGAAAACACTCTCATTTTTAATGATTTATGGTCTAAAATTTGTGATGGAAATGCCCAACCTACAACACCAATTGATGCTAAAGAAAAAGAAATTTGGCAATATAAAAATTCCAAAGCTTTGGCTTTGATAAGAGCTTCTGTTACTGGAGATGTGTATCGACATATACAAGGATGCACATTTGCATGGGAAGCCCTTCACAAATTAAAAGATTTGTTTGATTCTCATTCAGAATTAGATTTTATTCAGTTACAATTAAAATTGTTTAATCTTGAATTGAAAAATGGTGATGTTATGAGTTTGGCTTCTGAAATCAGAGCTATAAAACATGATGTTGATGCTGCGGGTGGAAAAGTTGATATCTATCTCACTGCTTTCATCAAGGCACTTCTTCCAACACATTCCACTTATCTAGAGTCTCTTCAAGCAAGTAATCAATTGAAAACCATTTCATTTGATACATTGGTTGAAAAGTTAGCAGAACGTGAAAAAGCTTTTGGAAGGAAAATAGATAATACTACTGGAAATGTTTGTTTTACTCATCAAAAAGAAAAATCTATCAATAAAATCTCTTCAAAGTATAGTTATAATGATAAAGGAAAAACTAGAGCTCAATGGAGGCAACATGATAATCAAAATGATAGGCAGTATTTATATTGTAAAAGATGTGGTAGAAAAGGTAGTCATGAAGCACATGAATGTAAGCTCTCATGGGACAAGATAGAAAGTTTTAGAGAAAATTCATTTAAACAGAAAGATAAAACAAAAATGCACAGTGATGATAAAATTTCAGGAGCAGCCCAATTTGCTTGTGACAGTGATAGTGATCAATATGTGCTTTCTGTTTCAGATTTTACATCTAATTCCTCATGGTATGATTCTTGGATCTTAGATACTGGAGCCACACAACATATGACATTTCGGCGTGATTGTTTTGAAGAATTTCATGAAGGTGCCTATGGTCCAATTTATTTAGCAGATAAATCTAGTCTGAAACCTCTTGGAAAAGGAACTATTCGATTTAAGTTGCCTAATCTTCAAGACCTTGTGCTTCATGATGTATTATTTATTCCAGAATTACAACGAAATTTGCTATCATTAGTATTGATTCGACAAAAAGGTTGTTCTATTTTCTTAAAAGATGGGCAGGTTGTTGTAAGAAAAACATCTAACAATCAAATTGTTTTCACTGGGTGTGAAGATGGAAGATTATTAAAATTAAATGGTGCAACTACTTCTAAAAATTTTGCATATCTTACTGAAGAAGAGAGTCTATCACCAAGCCTTTTATGGCATGCAAGATTGGGGCATATTAGTTATGATAGCATTCATACCATGCAAAAGAATGGTGTTGATGGTTTGCCATTTTTTCTAAATCAATTGAAAAATGTGAAGCATGTATTCTTGCCAAACAACATAAAAATTCTTTTCCTCATTCCACCTGGAGAGCACATAGAAAATTGCAACTCATTCATTCAGATTTGTGTGGGCCTTTACCAGTAACTTCTATTGGAGGATCTAAGTACTTTATGTTGTTTATTGATGATTATAGTCGCATGACTTGGATTTATTTTTTGAAGCAAAAATCAGAGGCTTTTGACACTTTTAAAAGATTTCGTGTTATGATTGAAAATCAGGCTCAATCTCAAATTGGTACTCTTCGAACAGATAATGGTGGAGAATTTACTTCTCTAATTTTTGAGGATTATCTTTGTCAAAATGGTATTCAGCATCATCTCACTATTCCAGGCACTCCTCAACAAAACGGTGTTGTTGAAAGAATGAATAGAACTATCATGAACATGGTTCGAGCAATGTTATATTTCAAAGGCATCAAGTTATATTTTTGGGCTGAAGCAGCAAGAACAACAGTCTATCTTCGCAATAGATCTCCATCATCTGCTCTTCACCAAACAACTCCATATGAGGTTTGGTTTGGTTATCCTCCAACTATTCGACACCTTCAAATTTTTGGTTCTATTTGCTATGCTTTGATTCCTAAAGAAAAAAGGAATAAGTTACATCATCATAGTTATAAGTGCATTTTTTTGGGCTATTCTGAAACTTCAAAAGCCTATAGATTATATGATGAAGTTCATAAAAAGTTTTTTATTGCTCGTGATGTTGTATTTTGTGAATCTTTCAAAAGTGATACACATATTGAAAATGAGTTTAAACAACTTGATAAATTTGCCACATCTTCTCCTTGGATAGAAAATTCTTCTGAGATTTTACACTCTGGAGGAATGAATACATGTGTAGAACCTGCATCTCAAGCTACCTCAACTCATGATGCTCCACCTCTTCATGTACCAGAAGAAGCCCCTTCTCATAGTGATGTTCTCACTAATGATGAGCCTGACTCATTACCTCCCAATGAAGATTCTAATCTACAAATAGAAACATCTATTGTCCCACAAAAATCCTCTCATAGGTGGACCAAACAAGCTCAACAAACTTTGAAAGATTTGCGACCTGATGAAATAGGTAAAACAGGTACAAGAAGTTGTTATAAAGCAAGGCTACAAGCTCAATCTAATATTTTAGATAACCTTGAGTCTATTGATGAGCTCAATATCACAATCGACTCAACACCAAATTCCTATAAAGAAGCTCATCATATTTCATTTTGGAGGCAAGCTATGCAACATGAGTATAATGCACTTTTGAATAATGGCACATGGGAGTTGGTTGATCCTCCTCTTTATTGTAAACCTATCGGTTGTAAGTGGATTTTTAGAAATAAATATAACGCTGATGGTTCACTTGATAAACAAAAAGCACGCCTTGTTGCCAAAGGTTATGCTCAAAAAGAGGGCATAGACTATGATGAAACATTTGCCCCTACAGCAAAATGGATTACAATTCGTGTTTTGTTGGCTTTAGCAGCCCAAAATGGTTGGAACATCCATCACATGGATGTTAAAATTGCATTCTTGAATGGTGATCTTAAAGAAATAGTATATATGACTCAACCTGAAGGCTTTGAAGTTCCTGGTAAAGAGGACAAGGTACGCAAGCTTATAAAATCATTGTATGGTTTAAAACAAGCCCCACGAGCCTGGTATGAAAAACTCACTGAGCATCTCTTGCAGTTGAATTTTCATCACTTTGAATTTGATGATGCAACTCTTTTTGTTAAACAGATTGATGGTACTATTGTCTATCTTATTGTTTATGTGGATGATTTATTTATCACTGGAACTAGTGAGGCTAATATTCAAAATGTAAAAGAAGGATTGCAGCAAGGTTTTGATATGACTGATTTGGGTCATCTTCATTACTATTTGGGAATTGAGTTGATTCAAAACCCCCAATCTATCTTCATCAGTCAACAAAAATATATTGGTGATCTTCTCAAAAAGTTTGGTATGGCTGATTGCAAGCCTCTCAGCACTCCTATGGAGCAAAATCTCAAACTTTCATCTAATGATTCCTCTGATTTGGTTGATGCAACTTCTTATAGGCAACTAGTTGGCAGTTTGATTTATGCTACAACTACTCGACCTGATATTTCTTTTTCTGTTGGAGTTCTGTCACGATTTATGCAACAACCTAGAGAAACTCATTGGTTAGCAGCCAAACGGGTTCTTCGATATCTACAGGGCACTCAAAACTATGGGCTTAAATACTCCAAGATAACAAAATTTTCTTTGCTTAGTTATTCAGATTCAGATTATGCAGGTGATATGGATGATGGAAAATCTACATCTGGTTACTTAATGTCTCTTGGTTTTGCTGTAATCTCTTGGAAATCTAAAAAGCAACCAGTCCCAACTCTCTCTTCTGCAGAAGTAGAATATATAGCAGCATCTGAGGCAACTAGAGAAATCTTATGGCTTCGAAGAATTCTTGCAGATTTGCAGGCACCACAAGCTTTTAATCTTTAGGTTAAAACTTAGTAATTTTAGGTTAATTTTAGTTTTGTTTGATTTTATTAGTTTTTGTACAGTTATAACTTATTTGTTCCATCCGACAGTTTTTGTGTAACTGTGCAAACTGTTCCCTGCCTTTATTATGCAGCAAGTACTTCATGAATTTTAATTGAAATGTGTTTCATTTTATTTTTGTCATTTCATTTACATTTTTGCCCTAACAAAACTCAACTACTTCTTAGGAAAAATGTAATGGATGGTTTGAATCTTCAATGTGCAAAGTGTCACACTATAATGGATGGCTTGATTCCGTGAGGCTACAGAAGCCTCAATGGCCACAAACACGAGGGCACTAATAATGAGAATGGACATTGAAGAAACAGTACACATCCGCTTTGTCTTTGTAGTGATCTTTGTAGTGGTCTATCGACAATTGGGATTTGATCCTGACAAAATATTTTATATGTGTATGAAGAAAACAATTGTTTATGATGAGCCTATTGTTACTAGTGTGGCTACTCAACAAACTCATTAAACTCTCCCCCTCTATCTGCTCTGAGTATCTTGATAGGATATCCGCTCTGCTTTTCAGCCATTACTTTAAAATTATTAAATCATGCAAAGGCTTCAAAATTTTGCTTAAGAAAATAAACTTAAGTGTGGCGAGAGAAATCATCAATGAAATTCAAAAAATAAAGGTTCTTACCCAATGATTCCTCTTGCATGTCACCATAAATTATGTCAGCATACACAAGCTCTAGAGGGGTTTTGGCGTTCCAAGACTTGTTCACCGAAAAACTATCTCGATGATGCTTGCCAAGTGCACACCCTAAATAAACTTCTTCTTTAGTCTTTCATTTGGTATCAGAGCGCGTTGCAAGATTTCTGATTGTGCAAGTAGCAAGGTTAGAGAAACAGTTAACTCCAGATGGCTAATAGAAAAGATGTACCATTTACAATTTCGTTGTTTATCGGAGACAACTATGATTATTGGAGTATCAAAATGAAGACCCTACTATTATCCCAAGAAATTTGGGAATTTGTGGAAGGAGGATACCCAGAACTTGCAGATCAGAATACGTTGAATTCATGGACACCACAACAAAAAGCTCGGTTGAAAGAAGACAAAAAGAAGGACAACAAAGCTCTTTACACCATTCAATCTGCATTGGATGTTTTAATTTTCCCTCGAATAGGCAATATGACAAAATCAAAGGATGCATGGCAGGCTTTACAAATTGCATATCAAGGTATAGACAAAATCAAATTGGTAAGACTTCAAACGTTACGAAAAGAATTCAAAAATTTGAGGATGAAAGAATCTAAGTCTATTCATGAATTTATCACTAGGACTCAAGGTATTGTGAATTAGCTTAAGACTCGAGGAGAAACTATAATAGAACAAAAAATTGTAGAAAATTTTTTGAGATCTCTTCCTCCTAAATTTGATCCAGTGGTGATAGACATTGAAGAAAGTAAAGATCTAACTACTTTTCAAGTTGCCAAGCTGATCGGTTATTTGCAATCTTATGAAGAGCGTATGTAGCATTCTACGGAAAGTTTTGTGAAAGATTTCCAATCTTCTATCAATATTGAAGAAAAGATCAAATCTCCTCCCTCTCAACCTACAAAATTTCAAGGTGAATCTTTTGGTAATAACAAAGGAAGAGGTAGAGGAAGAGGAAGAGGAAATAATTGAGGAAAGGGAAGAAGTTCTATGGATAAAAGGAGTATCTAGTGCAAATATTGTGAAAGATATGGGCACTATTGATGAATACTAAGAGGGGGGTGAATTAGTATACCCAAAAACTTAAACAATCTCTTAAGCAGTTTAACTACAGGCCGATGTAACAGATTAAACAATAATCCGGTTAAAAAATAAACAAGCCAAATAGTAAATAAAGCATTCACCCATAGAAGCATAATCACCATAACACAAGGTTTTGAAGTGGAAACCCAAATGGAAAAAACCACGGTGAGTAAAACTCACAAGTTAATTATCTGCAGAATAGTAACTAGACTGGTTAAGGTCAGACCGGTTAAGGCCTTCCAACATTCTTCACGAGAATAGACCTTGTTAGGAATCTAGATCTCTATTAGGAGATAAGTCCTGTTAAAGACTACCCTATTAGAGGATTTCAGATCCACAACTGTGAACAACCTTGTTAGAAGATTTACAATAGGCTTGGCTAGGCCTACCCAGATAAGGGTTTCAGACTTGTCGAAGATATTAGTAATCAACAAGTGAATGATCTAGATAGTAGCACATAATGGTTGATTTGATCCTTGACAGCTCCCTGTTAATGCATTCCAACATTACTTCAGCCTTCTATATTTTGCACTCTCGATCTCTGTTGTGAGAGACCTTTTCTTGCATAGGCCTTATCTTCTTTTCAACATCCGCACACAACAACTTGTTTAAAACCCTAGACATGATGTCCTCATATAGGAACCTGATTTCATGTCGGTCCAATAAGATTAGAGTACAATTTCCTAGGTATAGTGCATCTAGACACATTTGGTAACACGACATAGAAACACCGCCAAAGTGTTGGTGGATGATAATTCATCATACATTACAATTATACTAGTTTAATATAATATACTGATTACCAGTTGACAAATGAAAATTGGAAAATTGGAGCATAGTTTTTCGATGAAAAGATTAACTACCGCTTGGGGTTTCAATTTCACTTGAGATCTTCATACCATTTGGGGTCTTAGATCATGCTATGACCGGTAAGCATCTTCTGCAAAAACACCGATAGTCTTCAATAAACAAAGACTATACATTTAATGACATACAATATTGGTTGGGACAACTACTGGTTGAGAATAACTCATACATCAAATAAGTGTGTGTCAATGACAATCACAACTAAATTTCATCAAAATACCAACAATCTCCCCCTTTGGCAATGATGGCAACACTTAGGAAAATTTTGACATCTAAGTGCTTAAAAAACAAAAACAGATGCCATAATCAAAATTACTCCCCCTAAGCACATACACTACTCCCTTTGCAAAAAATTACAAGTATGTGCATGAAATGATAATACTCGCCATTATTTTAATACACTACTTTCCCTTTGCCAACAATGACAAATTAATGCAAAATATTCCCCCTTTTTTTAGCATAATATGAAAATAGAGTATATGTTCATGACAATAAGGAGTAAAACTTCTCAAAAAGAGATTTAAAGTTTTGCATAAAATTTTTCATGTCTGAGGACAATGACTCAAGAAGTGAGGCAGAAATTTCACTCTCGGTCTTCATCTGGAAGGCTAATTCTTCCATTGCATCGATGGTTCTCATCTCCTATGTCACAGTAATAGCCCAGAAGTTCAGGAAGCACTTTTGAAGAACCTACAATTTTGGCAATAGGAGCAACTGGAACTCCTACAGATCTCGAGTCCGATTGCAGATCTCTGAGTCAAGATTTGTAATTTGATGTTGGTGAGTATGAACAGTTTGTCCATATACTGTGAACAAATCATAAGGCAGCTTGAAGTTGTCGATATATTTTTGTAACTCCGATTGGAGTTGAGTCTTCTGTTTCAGAGCATCTTCACAAAATAGGTGAGGTTGGCAGATTTTACTCAAGAGTAGGTTACCTTCACCCATAGCTGACCTTATATCATCTTTTTTCTTAAACAATCGTGTCTTGTCTTCATCCATTTGCTTTACTAAGGCAACTTTGAGTGCCTTTTCATGTTTTTTCTTTGCAATGACCTGGGCAACATCTTCCAAACATCATACCTGATCATCCACTACTGTGCAAAGAAGTTTGAGCTTGGTCAATGAGAAAACAATACTAGGGAGGTTAGTACCGGGGATTAGATTAGAAAGGATGTCAACAACAAACTGAATGACATCCTGTTCTTTCTTTTTCCTTAGTTCTTCCAATCTCTCCTACGCTAGTTGAATGCTCTGCAGTAGCTCTGTCTCATCAACCGATTGAGTTAGAAAAGCAAGAGTCAGATCAGTGGGACTGGTGGAATCAACCTGCTTGGCTTGATCTCTGGTTTCCTTAGGATTCTATCCTCCCTCCTTTTCCTTGATCTCCGCTTGTCTTTTCTCCTCCACTTCTTCTTTGTCTTGGGCTACCATGGCGGCCTTCACTTTCTCATCTTCCACTCTCCTCTTCTCCTCTTCTTTCTTCCTCTTTTCTTCTTCCTTATTCTCTTCTTCCTTCTTCTTCTCTTCTTCCTTCCTCTTTTCTTCTTCCTTCCTCTTCTCTTCTTGCCTTGCTTTCTCCGCTAGCTCTTTCTCTTTCTTTTCTTTATCCGCTTTCTCTTTTTCCCGTTTCTCTTTTTCCGCTTTCTCATCCTTTTCTGAAGTGATATCCTCAATATCCAGTGCATCAACATCAATGGGATCATTTTGTTCTAATATTCCATCACCCATACTGTCAAAGACTTCATCCGGTTTGGCTGTTGATGAGTCAGGCTCTTGCTCATCCTGTCTATTAGCTTTGGATACTTGTTGCATTTTGACATAAGCTTTAACCTGCAAATGGGTGTCTTTTTCCACTTTAGAAATTTTGCCTCTAAGTAGCTGAAGTCTTCTTCTTCGCATGAAGAAAATTCCTTTGTACTTATCAATAATTTCAAACAATTATGAGTTAGAGGCATCTAGAAAATATTGAGCAAAAAAATTCTCCTTGGTTTCTTGCTCTTTTCAATGGCAATGTGCCATTTGTTGTCCAAATAATCATACAAAGATTTAGAAGTAACTGATTTAGTTTCGGAAGGTGACCGATCATTAATACATAAATATTTAATAAGTTCTTGTTCAACATCCTCCTTTTCACTATCATTGAAATCATCAAAATATTCTTTTTAAATCATCAAGAACTTTTCTTCTAATATTCTTTATGGTCCTTTGACAATGTGTCATAGGTTTGTAAGAGGAAATATCTAAATTTACCGGTGCAGAGGTTGTTTGTACATTACCAGTTGACTTCGTCTTCTTGCTTGATTGGCTTGTTTTCTTCATTTCTACCTCTAGTTCAGTGCCTTCTAAATCCGGTGAGTTATTCCTTGTTTTCCTCTTCCTCTCGAATTCCTTTGCCGGAATAACCTCTGGTTTCTTTTTTTCTGGTGACCTCTTGGTCACTTTAGGACTGGCAGCAGATGTAACTAGTGTCAAAGCCGATGGTACTACTTTATTATTTTTCTGTTTCGGTACCTCAATATGTTTGATCCTTTCTAAGTAAGTACCGGTCCTCTTCTTCTTGGGATCAAGTGGCGAATCAAGTAGGGTAGAGGCATACCCTGTCAGTATATCATTTACCACTTCATACCCCATAGGCTCAATTACATCTTCTTTGGGTTCGACCGCTTCCATTATGCAATGATCTGTTTTGATTGTAAAACAAATGTCATCTTCATATTTCTTAACTAGATCACCAGATATTCTCATTCTCTAGTTCATCTTTAGTTTGAACTCATCAAAATATCTGTTCAGAGTCTCCAGATATGCAGTTACCACTACTTGCAGACTCTCCTTTATTTGTTGGAAATCGGTAGGTCAATTGACCATTGAACATCACCAACTCGAGGAAAATATCCTTGAAAGTAGAAAACTAAACCAACAAACAGTTGACCAAACTTAAACCTCAAGGTTTTGTCCAATTTGATCGACTTCAGGTTATCTATGAGTTGTTTCTGCATGTAGGTACATAAGTCACATTTTGCATTCTCCTTGATCATCATGTAAGCGGCATGCACCGCAGCTGTAGGAACAGAATTCATCCTGCTAGCATAGAATATTCTATACCCGATTACCATGCATGCATATTTCACCAAATCATCTTTAATGGTGTTGATAGTCATTGCCCGTTGGTCACTCACAGAACCGGTGAGCTCTGTCATTTTGGTTTTGGTGATTTTTCGAAGAACAAGGACTTCCCTAACATTGCAGAAATTGGTCACAGCATGAATTGCCTCTGGTGTAATATCATGGGTTCGCTCAAGGTACATCTTATCACCATGAACCCTACTAAGGATAATCCTGATGTGTTCTTCTGTAAATTCTTTGAGAAAGTATACTGCATTATGTAATTACTTATTCTCTATTATGTTGCATTCAAGTTTAATCTTCTTATCGTCTCCATAGAACAGACTCAGCTGGGAGTGAATCACTAGGGACCCTAGGTCTTCTAGTTTTCAATTAATATATCCTGAAACATTGCCTTTGACAATGACTCCGACAGGAATTTGAGATAGGGTATTATATTTCATCTTATTTTAAAGAAACTCAAGTGCATCCTCAGGTTCAGTAGAACTAGAGGGGATTTTAGATGCAGAAGCCATATCAAGAAGATTCCAAATGATAAGAATGTTTCAAAGAGAAATACCTTCACACTCCAAACTTAGGGTTTGTCGATGTCAACCACAACACGCTTCTTCAGAAGTTTGTTTACCACATTGATAGCTTGAAGTGGCTGCAAAATCTTGTGCAAGATTCCTTTCTGAATTCTTTCAAATGCAAGATGAATCGCTCTGGTTGCACTGCTCAAGCTTAGAAAAATTCTTCTTTTGAAAATTGGTACGTAAAAATGATGACAAAAATCACTTTTAAACACTCCCACCTACCATAATAAATGCATCAACATTAGGGCTCAAACCCTAATTTTACCTTTTATCGCTTCAATTCTTTTTTTGGTTGACAGGTAACAAATACCAATAAAGGTACTTTACCGATATACTCTAGGTGTTTGAAATATTTACCAATGTGTTCCCCCTAAGCTTTTCGAAGCTCAATTTGTTGGTTCAGGGATTTCCACACTGGGTGCGGAAACTGGTACATCTTGTGGCTTCTCTTCAGATTTCTTTTTCCAAGTTTTATCCATGTCCGCCTAAACGCTTTCAACATCAATCTTCCCTTCTAGGTTGATCGATATGTCTCTTAATGGATTCTTTCTTAGTCTGCATGCTCTGGCAGTGTGTCCCAGTTTGTTGAAATGATATCATATCTTTATAGGTGTTCTCCATGGTCCGATGTTCACATTTCCATTCTTCCTTCTGCATGTTGCAGCTGTGTGACCACTACCATGATAGATCAAACAGGTTGCTCTCCAACTGGTTTCCACTCCATAACCATTTGACCAATGGTCATAGGTTCTATACTGATTTGGGTTCCAGATCATAGGAAGTTCCAGGACAACTCCTTTAGATCTTGGTGGATAACTTCCAAAGTTGTTCATAACCGACCTGCACTCAAAAGATCTATGCCCAAACTTGTTGCATGCATAACAACAACCATTAAATCTACTAGATCTAGCCACATTTTTTTGAAAGTAAGGAAAGTTGTTGTAAGCCTTGCTCCTACAAACATTGGCAGTATGTCCTTCTTTAAGACAATTAAAGCAAACAAGTTTAAGCTTTTTCTTACCTTTACTCCTGTTGTTGTTCTTAGGTGTCAATTTCTTCTTTAGTGCATCACTCTTGGTTCCAGAGGTCTCACCTTCCTCATATCCAGAGAAACCAAGTCTAGTGGTATCCTTTGATGGCTTCACCAATTCCATCTTTTGTTCGAACTTAGCAGCACTCCGATTGAATTTAGCAAGTATCTCCTTTGTCTCAGCAAGTTCCTTAGAAAGAGCAACATTGGTCTCCATCAAGGTTTCATTCTGAGAAATAGCTATATTCAATTCAGCTTGTATTTCTTCTTTCTCTTCTTTACCCTCCTGCAAATAGGCGGTAATGGTATCGATTTCTTGTTTCAACTTAGAGATCTCATGCTCCTTGTCCTTTACCAAATCTATGGCTTTTCTTTTGTTTTCTAGCTCCTGACTCATCCTGATAGTCAGTCCTTCGAACTCCCTCCTTAGGTTAGTTTTGGATTCATTCAGTTTTTCCACTTCTCCGACTAGGGCCTCCATGTCTGCTTCATCAGAAGAGCTATTTTTAGTAAATTCCATCAATTGCTCAGCAAGTTCTCTTCTCTTGGCTAAAGAGGATTTATACTTGATTTTGAGTTCATCATAGGCTCTCTCAGACTCAGTAAGACGGTGAGTGAGTTCCCTCCTGCTATATCCCTGATATCTTCTTCCAAGTGGTTAGACTTATAGAAAGGTAGGCTTTGATACCAATTGATGAATACTAAGAGGGAGGGGTGAATTAATATACCCAAAAACTTAAACAATCTCTTAATTAGTTTAACTGCAGACCGGTGTGGAAGATTAAACAATAATCTAGTTAAAACATAAATAAGTCAAATAGAAAATAAAGCATTCACCCATAGAAGCACAATCACCATAACATAAGATGTTTTGACATGGAAACCCAAATGGAAAAAACCATGGTGAGTAAAACTCACAATTTAACTATCTGTAGAATAGTAACCAGACTAGTTAAGGTCAGACCGGTTAAGACCTTACAACATTCTTCACTAGAACAAATCCTGTTAGGACTCCAGATCTCTATTAGGAGATAAGTCCTGTTAAAGACTACCCTGTTAGAGGATTTCAGATCCACAACTGTGAACCACCTTGTTAGAGGATTTACAATAGGCTTGGCTGGGCCTACCCAGTTAAGGGTTTTAGACTTGTTGAAGATATTAGTAATCAACAAGTGAATGATCTAGATAGTAGCACATAATGCTTTATTAGATCCTTGACAGCTCCCTGTTAATGCATTCTAGCATTACTTCAGTCTTCTATATTTTGCACTCTCTATCTCTGTTGTGAGATACCTTTTCTCGCATAGACCTTATCTTCTTTTCAACGTTAGAACACAACAACTTGTTTAAAACCCTAGACATGATGTCCTCATATAGGAACCTAATTTCATGTCGGTCCAATAAGATTAGACTACAATTTCCTAGGTACAGTGCATCTAGACACATTTGGTAACACGACACAAAAAATACCGCCAAAGTGTCAGTGGATGATAGCTCATCACACATTACAATTATTCCGGTTTAATATAATATACTAATTACCGGTTGACAAATGAAGACTGGAAAATTGGAGTGTAGTGTTCCGATCAAAAGATTAACTGCTTCTCGGGGTCTTCGTTCTGCTTGAGATCTTCATACCGCTTGAGGTCTTCGGTCATGCTGTGACCAGTAAGCATCTTCTGCAAAAACACCGATAGTCTTCAATAAACAAAGACTATACATTTAATGACATACAACACCGGTTGGGACAACCACCGGTTGAGAATAACTCATACATCAAATAAGTGTGTGTCCATCAATGACAATCACAACTAAACATCATCAAAATACCAACAACTATGAATCTGAGTGCAAAAAGAAGAAATATGACTTGAATAAGTCAAGACCAAATTTTATAGAAGAGTCTTCTCAAGCAAAGCATTCTACATTCTTCACATTTAATTTGGTGAAAGAAAACCAAGAGGATGTCTGGTTCTTGGATAGTGATTGTTCAAACCACATGACAGGTAAATCTGATATCTTTGTCAAATTAGATGATATCGTAAGAAGTCAAGTTAAATTTGGAGATGATAAGGAGGTTGATGTAATGGGAAAAGGTACCCTTGCAGAATACTTTGCTTGTACCAAAGTTACAACATAATCTTTTTAGTATTCGGCAACTTGTAGGTAAGAACTATAAAGTAGTTTTTGAAGATAACTATTGCAAAATTTTTGATAAATCTAATAATTATCATCTTGTAGAAAAGGCTTATATGACAGAGAATAGATTATTTCCCCTCACATTGATTTCTAGTAAGTTGTATGCACTCAAACCAACCACAAATGATTCGTGGTTATGGCATCGAAGATATGGTCATTTGAATTTTCAAGGGTTAACTTTGTTAAATAAGAAGAATATGGTGAAAGGACTTCCTCCAATTTAGATTAAAGAAGATTTGTTTTCAGTGTGTGCCCTTGGTCTCCTTGTGTTGTGCAGTGCATCACTTGGGTTTGTGACATGGCTTAACTGCCTCTTGTGGATTATATAAGTCTAGTGGTTGTATCGAGCATTAATAGGTCGATCTTTTGGCGCAACGGAAACCACAATTGTAACACATGGTATCAGAGCTTGGTCATAGGTTCAAACCCCTTGCTTGTACTGGGGGGGATTGTTGCAAGGTGTGTTCCCTTGGTCTCCTTGCATTGTGCAGTGAATCACTTGGGTTTGCGACATGGCTTAACCGCCTTCTCTGGATTATATAAGTCTAGTGGTTGTATCGAGCATAAAATAGGTTGATATTTAGGTGCAATGGCAACCACACTTGTAACACCTATGAGATTTGAAAGGTTCCTCTCTCTTGACAATTATCTATCTTCAATCCATAATTTTTTTTAATTTTGTATGAATCTACTAAATTATCCTCATCTCAAATACAATTTTAGCCATGTGTTCGCAAGGAAGAATATGTGTGGAATGATAAAATTTGTCCAGTCAACACAGCACAGGTCCTTGAGTGCATGGAAAAGTCGACCAAAAGCCTCCACATGATAGATCGATAATTCCATGAAACAGTAGTGATCAATCAGGAATTAGGCGGAAGGTCTTTGTCAACAGTTTTGGAACGATAGCTTGGGTGCTTCCCTGAAATTCTCACTCTCTTACATTGCCAATTATTTGTCATAGATTTCCTTTCCCTTTATACTTCAATCTTAGCTCTATTATGGACAAATTCAATACAGCTACGAAAATGTAGAATTCATCATAATCTTTTTCCTCATAAAATTAAGATGATAACATACAACGTTGATTAGCATTTACTCAGTTTGAAAAAGCTAGGGACAACCTTGCAAAATGTATTGAATAGTTTAAATGAAATTCCTTTGACTATTCACGCTTCTAGTGATGGGGTGGATGGATTGGATCAATGCCACATATAGAAACAAAAACACATAAATTTAGAAACAAACACACAAAAAATTAAATAATGTGTTACAACATGAAAACATAATTTTATTACTTGATACAAAATCACTACATGATGCCTCTATATATCTAGAGGTCTTTGGAAAATTCTAGAAACTTTCTGAAAACATCATAGGTATTTCTAGACATTATACCAACATGCCCAAAATAAAAGTATCTAATATTTTCTTCCATTTAACCTTATCCCTTGTTGATTCTAGAACATTCCATTCTTATATATTTTCTATTGAAAAATATCAATTTCAAATTTATCTTTTTTCTCATTAATTTATTTCCCTTTTAGGTGGGAGAAATTACATATGCCAACATCCCCCCTTAATTTTGACCACCAATGTTGTGGCATTCAAATTCCTTTGCTCTTGACTCTTTTTGATGTCCACAAACAAGTTCGCTAACTTTGCAAATCCTTTTCCTTTCTCAATATCTTCAAACCATCTTCAACTGTTGTGGCAGTCCTTCAATTTGCAACTTCTTGGAAACTTGTCATCTATGGATTTATTGCTAGATAAAACTTTCCTTTGAATTGACACATCTATTATGGATTTTTAAAAACTTTGCTTTGTTACAATCAAATTTCACATGTGAATTTTTACACTTGAATTTTTTTTATCATACCAATATTTTTTTGCCAACTCGATCCAAAGCTTCATCCATACTCCATTTGCATACATCTTGTTTTAAAATCTTTCTTCCATTCTTTGTTCCAACACATCTTTTTAGAATGATTTTTTAAACCAAAAATTCTACATGGATGCAAATCACAACACATCTCTTTTGTGTGTCCTTCTCTATTAAAATGAAAGCATTGAATATAGTGCTTTGTTTGAGCTGATTTGTTAGGTCTCATAACATCATTTTCTTTTCTCGTGTCATATCTGTCACAACCCTCCTTTATCACCTTTGGATTTAAATACAAACTCTATTATATTTCTTTTGGATAAACTATTGAATGAATATTATAAAGGAATAAAAATAATAAAGCACACACACACATGGAAAATATACTTTTTTTTTCTTAATTGTTTATTTAAATTTCCTCACCCAAATTATGGCACATGTTGTAGGAAGAATAAGAAGCTTCTAGAGGCTTCTCCACCACCTTGCATGTAACTCCTCACACTAAGTCTAATCAATTTGCATGAAGGCCAAATTGGGAGAGAATCTCATTTTTTTTAATTAAAAATTTAAGTAGTGGAATTTGGGGATTTTTTTTATAAAAGATATACAAGTTTTCAAAAAAGGGGGTTGGTAATTCCATAAAGAAATTCTTCAAGTAAATTTTTCTTTGGTAGTCATATTTCATTTTTGGAGAATAGCTAAGATTTTGCTTTGAAGGACTTCTTTCAAGTTTGAAGGATCAAGGGAGATTCATAGGGGATTCTACACCAGTTTCAAGCATCCAAGTTCTTTAAATTGAGTTTTCATGCATCTCATCCTTGCTGCAATTTAGATTAGATTAATTTGTTTAAGAAATTAGATCCATTAGTTTCAAATTTTTGATAATAAGTAGATTAATTTGTTTAAGAATTAGATTCATTTGTTTCAAATTCTTGGTAAGAATTAGATCCATTAGTTTCAATTTTCTTTTATAAGAATTAGATTCATTTGTTTAAGAAGTTAGATCCATATATTTCAAATTCTTGATAGGAATTAGATCAAAATTGTTTAAAATTTCTTATTAAGTTTTAAATCAATTCTTGCTAAAGAACTAGATTAGAACCATCTTTCTTTTTTTCTCTAGAATCATCTCTCTGGTCATTGATTAGAAATCTGAATCTCATCCTTTAAAGAGATTTCGTTGTGATTATTTCCTCTGTATGTGGTTATATAAATTCTCTATAGAAAAAAAATTAGTTGAAAGTAAGGATAGATTTTACTGCGATTATTCTAAATGTCTCCCTGTAATATTTAAATCTGTATGATTATTCTTTTTATCTCTGTGAATAACTCTTTGTGAAGAAGCAAAATATAAGTTTATCTATGTAAGTTTTAGATTGAAAATCAGATTAAAAACATACCTTATGAGCTTGCATTAACCAGCATAATTCATCTATCTTCATGGCTGGAAACGATTATTTTAACTGGATTGTTTATCTATGAGAATAACTTTCTGGATTATTCACCCTGTGAATGAATCCTTATTGTTTACTTTAGTGTTTTTATCCTTTTAATCCAAAATCCACTTTCTCTACCCATTTAAATTAAACTGTAAATTAGAATTTTTATATACATATATATATATATATATATATATAGAGTTATAGTGATTATTCCAACGTTAACATATTAATACTAACACCACATTATCGTTATAGCGTGCTGCATTTATTTTAGCATGGTCTCCGAAAATGTCAGAAGTATGCAGCGCGGCGGTTTTGAGACCGCGGGGTTAATGGTACCCCCCACTACCCTGTGGTCATCGTAAGTGGCCGCAAGGGAGTGGAGGGGACCACGCGGCCCCCTCAGCCCCTACGGGCCTGCGCATGCAGGACCACAGGGGGTGATGGGACCCGTGGTCCCCACCCCCTAATTACTATATTAAAACAATTCACTTTGCTTAATGATTAATTTCGATGAAACTTTTAAAATTGTTTTTAATTAAAAATTTAAGTTAATTTTTTTTTTATCATTTTAAATTAAATTTAAGTTAATTGTTTTTATTTTATATAATTGTTTAGTTAAATTTTTTTTTTTAATTAGCAAAAGATGGAAATCAAATTATTGTTTCAATTCCTTTAGGGAATTATTGGATTATTTGATCAATGATTTTGATTTACTTAAAAACAAATAAGTCTTATTATTTCAATTTGATCCAAAATTTCAAAAAGTATAAGCTAATCACTCATGTGGAATTAGTAACTCGATAATTAATTAATCTTGCAATAAGAGAAAACATTTCTACATTTTGTATGTAAATGACGTTACTTTTGCATTGCATTTATATTATTTCACATTCTTTATCTTCAAGCAATTGCACGTAAGTTCACAATTATCATTACCATCCCAATACATGTATTAATTTGTTTAATTGTAGAATAATGATATTTCTCTATTTCAAATAGTATTTAAAGTTTAAATTATGTACATCCATTTCATAATTATATTTCAAGCATGATGTTTCATAAGCTCTTAGTTTAGAAACTAAACAAAGGAAGTTGGAAAACCAAAACTAGCCGGGTTCGGTATATACGGTGCCTTTGGGTCACGCTTATGGGTAATGCTATCGTGTTGAAATACTGCACTTAACACCTAATAAAGCTGCATCAACGACGTGTGTGGCATCGTCCCTATAAATCGTCAGGGAGTAATAAGGGACACTTGGAAGTTAAAATCCAAGGGGCGGGTAATCCCCCTTGGATCGATAATTTAATAAGATAACTTTTCAATGATTTTCACATCCGTTGAGATAAACCGTAGTAAACCCCTTTTAGGGATGGTCAAGTTAAATGCTCTCATGAAATTGATTTCTTTTTTTTTTTTATCTTGAAGGGATATTGGTGATTTGCAATTTGGTCAAGGGTAACGCTCATGATAAGAATTAGGATCTAGTTATTTTTAGGCCACAAGCAATAGGCCATCTTGAGCCTTCGCTTAAGCGCTACCATCATGGGTAGCAACCGCAGAGAAACTGTCTGGGACATTGACCCTAGAAAGGGTTGCGTACCCACAAATCAGTTTACATCAAACCATAGAATAGAAAATAGAACTACATACTTTACGCCTTGATCCCATACTGAAACGGGTATGTAGGCAGTCTTGGGACGGAGTTGTCCCTCGTACTCAGGCGTTCGTGGGTGGGGTCTAGGCTTGGTTGAATAAGAATCTTAATTGAAAGATAAGATAATTAAATTGGAAAAAAAAAAAAGAAATTCAATGCATACTCGAAAGGAATCCCATATGGATTCGCTTGACTTCCCGAGGCTTTAAGCCAAACTCTGAGGTAGAATTCAGGCTTGTATTATTTAATTACTCCTAAGGACGGTGACCTCAATGCACTTTTGTTAGAAGAGTGTAGTACTTAGTGAGTGGCTCAAGACCCAAATGGTCCCGATGAGTCTAAGTCTCTGGCTAGAGCATCTCCTATCCCATTTGGATAGATGCCTACCCCATATGTGTAGATGCCTATCCCATTTGGATAGATGCCTATCCCGTATGGGTAGATGCCTATCCCGTATTGGATAGATGGAATCTTATGTCCCGTATGGAAAATTGCCTAACCTGTATGGTTAGATGCTTATCCCGAATGGATGAATGCCTAATCCTAAATGGATGGATGCCCAGAGTATGCAATTGAATAAAACATAATGATTACATTAAACAAAAAAAAAGGAATACTCAAATTTTGCTGATTCAATTATGGTGGGTTATTACATGTGGTATCAGAGCAAAGGTTCAAATATAGGCCTTGTGCTCACTTCAATTTATTCAACTAAGGGAATGTTTTACAATAGTAGAAATTAATTTTTAAAAATCCTAAATCAAAAAAACTAACTACATAATTTAGCTTTCAGGTAAAACCTAGAATGGCAAGAGGAAGAGGAAGAGGAAGAGGAAGGGGTAATGGAAGACGTACTAGGAGTCAAAGGGAAGAAAACCATGAGGAAAACCATGAAGAAAACCATGAGGAAGACCATGAAGAGGATCGACACAACCCAGGGAATAACGGAGATGGGGTCCAAGCTATAATCGACCTTCTAACCGAACAAAGAGATAAAATCAATTTCTTGGAACAATCATTGCAGGACCTTAGGGAAAGGCAGAATGACTATGAAAATAGAAGTGGTACCGAAAATGGAAACCCTGGTAGCGATCAAGGGAATGTGATGGGTAATAGAAAGGAAAATAACCTATTGGAACTCTCCAAGGACTTAAAGAAAATCACCCCTCCTAAGTTCGATGGGATGCAAATTGGTGAAGGGGCTGAGAATTGGCTAAATGAAATGGAAAAATATTTTGAGCTAAGAGATTTTAGCAAAACAACCAAGGCTTTATGGGGTTCCTATCAACTCACAGGGGAGGCAGCTAGTTGGTGGACCAACACCAAGGAACAAAATGGGTATAATAGGGATACGGTCACATGGGATCAATTTGTTCACCACTTCTGAGATAGGTGGCTCCCTCAATTGTTCTTTGATGAGAAAGTGACAGAATTCCATAATCTACGTCAAGGGTCCCTATCCATTCAACAATATTGGGATAAGTTCGCCAAGTTGCTTAAATATGTGCCTATGTACCAAAAGGATGAGGAAGGCCAAGCAAGGAAGTTCATTTTGGGGTTATATACCAACATAGGGGCAGAGGTTGACATGCATGGACCCAGAAACATGAATGAAGTACTTGAAAAGTCCCTAAGGCAAGAGAGGAAGATTCAAACACTAGCAGGGCGGAACTATAATGGGAACCACTCATTTAAAAGGAAGCAAGAATTCAATGGAAACACTAATTTCAACAAGGGTCAGAGGAATAATTCCTCCGAAAGAAGGCCACTGCCTAATCAATATCAGAGGAATGGAAATGATAATAACAGGGGCAATAATAACAGGGGCAACTATAATAGGAATGACCAGTAGAATAGGATAACTTATCCACCCAGGGCCAATGAAACAAGGAATGATCCCCCTAGAAATCAAGGTAGGAGGGGTCCTCCAGGCGGATGCTTTATGTGCGGGGAAAATCATTTTGCCAGAGAGTGCCCTAGGATGCAAGGACAAATTAGGCCCAATCAACCCCAACAAGGGCCCCAACAAAGGATTCATGCAGCGGTTAGGAACCAAAGAGGAAGATACCAGAATGTTCACGTGGAAACTACAGGTACACTATTTGAACAACCAATATCAATTCTAATTGACACTGGATCATCTGAATGTTTCATCTCACCTGAATTAGTAAACAAATATGCATTAAAAGTTAATCAAATGGATTCATCATGGATGGTTCAATATGGGGATAAGGCAAGTAGGGAAGTAACTAAGTGTTTACTGAGGGCAAGGATACAATTTCCTGAGTTCGAAACAAGGGTAGATCTCTATGTGGCACCCCTAGGATTATATGATGTAATTATGGGAATGAGTTGTTAATAGACCATCAAACTAATGTAGATTGCTATAACAAAGTTGTTGAATGTTTGGATGATGGGGGGAAAAGGGTCACAATCCAAGGAATAGAAACCATCTCAGCAATGCAATTAAAGAAGGAAAGGAGAAGAGGAGGTCAAATCTATATGGTTGAAATTGATGAAGGAAAGGAGGAAATTACACCAACATTTGAAAATACCCCTTTCTTGAAGGAATTTAAGGATGTTTTTCCAGAAGAATTACCCGGTTTACCCCCTAAGAGGAAGTTTGACTTTTCTATTGAAGTACTCCCAGGAGTTGAACCAGTATCAAGGGCACCTTACCAAATGAACACAACTGAATTACAAGAGCTCAAAATGCAATTAGAGGAACTCTTAGCTAAGGGATTAATAAGGCCAAGTGTATCACCATGGGGAGGGCTAGTTTTATTTGTTAAGAAGAAGGATGGAACCTTAAGGCTATGCATCGACTATAGGATGTTGAACAAAGTCACCATAAAGAATAGGTATCCCTTACCTCTCATAGAGGATCCTTTTGACCAAATGAAAGGAGCGGCAGTTTTCTCAAAGATAGACCTCTGGTCAGGTTATCATCAACTCAGAATTAAGGAGGAAGACATTCTAAAAATAGCCTTCAGGACTAGATATGGACATTATGAATTCATAGTAGTTCCTTTTGGTGTAACTAATGCCCCAGTTGCATTTATGAACCTAATGAATAGTGTACTCCATGACTACTTGGATAAATTTGTTTTGGTATTTCTGGATGACATATTGATTTACTCTAGAAATGAAGAGGAACATTTAGTGCACCTACAAATTGTTTTGCAAAGGTTGAGAGAACATAAGTTATATGGGAAATTGTCCAAATGTGCCTTCTTTGAGGAAAATATTCACTACCTTGGGCATATAATATCAAAGGAAGGAATAGCAGTCGACCTAGATAAAATAAAGGCAATAGTAGAATGGCCAATCCCTAAGAATGTTTCAGAGGTAAGAAGCTTTATGGGGCTAGCAAGTTACTATAGGAGGTTTGTGGAAGGATTCTCTAAGATAGCAAATCCCATCACCTCATTACAAAGGAAGGGAAAAAGGTTTGTGTGGACCGAGCAAAGTGATAAGGCATTTCAAATCTTGAAGGGAAAACTAACTTCAGCACCCATTCTAAAGGTACCAGATCCGAATGGACACTTCATAGTCATAACTGATGCTTCTATTGAAGGGTTAGGAGGACTACTTGTCCAAGATGAAGGGGTGGTAGCTTACGAATCCAAGAAGCTAAAGACTCATGAAGTCAACTATGCACCCCACGACTTAGAATTGGCAGCAATTGTGCATGCCCTACAAAAATGGAGACACTTCTAACTAGGGAATCCCTTTGAGCTAAAGTCAGATAACCAAGGACTAAAATACATCTTTACCCAACCTCACTTAAATGCCAGACAAAGAAGGTGGTTAGAGTTTCTAAGTGAATATGATTTTGAAATTGAATATATTAAGCGGAAAGAAAATAGGGTGGCAGATGCCTTAAGTAGGAGGAGACACTTGATGACTATAGCAACATTCAAAACCTTGACCCATGGTATGAGCAAGTCAAATTGACTTTAGAACACAACCCAACCGATCCTAAGGTCGAAGGGTATACATTAGATGAAGATGGGTTGCTCAAATACAATAATAGAATCTATATTCCTAATTCAAGGAACTTAAGGGAAGTAGTCTTGTTGGAGGCTCACAATGCCCCTTGTTCAGGGCACCCAGGAGTTAACAAACTTTATGCAGATCTAAAGAAGTTATACTTTTGGCAAGGGTTGAAGAATGATATTGTCAAGTATGTAGCTAAATGTTTGGAGTGTCAAAGAGTAAAGGCAGAACATAGACACCTAGCCGGATTGTTGCAATTGCACGATGTACCTCAACACAAGTGGCAAGTTATTAGCATGGATTTTGTGCAAGAGTTACCCATGTCACCTTCTAGGCATGATGCAATAATGGTGGTAATTGACAAACTCACTAAGGTGGCACACTTTATACCAGGAAATTTGATGGATGATGCACCTACCTTGGCTAGATGCTTTGTTAAGGAAATATTTAGCTTGCATGGAATACCAGAGAAAATCATATCAGATAGAGATGCTAGATTCACTTCAAGGTTTTGGACCACTCTTCAATTAGCTCTAGGAACTCAACTAAATTTTAGCACCGCATACCATCCTGAAACCGACGGTCACACAGAAAGGACAAATCAAATTATGGAAGACCTGCTTCGCATGTACTGCATGGACCAACAGAGGAAATGGGAAGAGTACCTACCTTTGGTAGAGTTTTCTTACAATAATACATATCAAACATCTTTGGGAATGGTACCTTTTGAAGCTTTGTATGGTAGACCATGTCGAACACCTTTGAGTTGGGATAGTCTTGAAGATAGAGTGATTATTGGGCCAGATATGTTGAAAGAAATGGAAAGGAAAACTAAGGAAATTAGGCAAAGATTCAAGGAAGCCTCAGATAGGCAGAAAAGTTATGCAGACAAAAATAGGACACCAAGGGAGTTTGAGGTAGGAGAGAAAGTATTCCTAAGAGTTAGGCCACACAAGAGTTCCATAAGATTTGGGAAAAAGACTAAGCTTGCACCTCGTTATGTTGGACCTTTTGAAATATTGGGAAGGATTAATCCAATTGCATACTGATTGGCCTTACCTCCCCAATTGAGCCGAATCCATGATGTCTTCCATGTATCTCTTCATAAAAAGTATGTACCTGATGAGAAACAAATTTTGAATTGGGATGCTTTACAGGTCCAAGAAATGGGAGGAATAATGATAGAGCCATTCAGAATCTTGGAGAGGCGCCAGTGCCAGTTGCGCAACAGAGAGGTTGATTAGTGCAAAGTGCAATGGGACCAGTATCATGAAAAGAATGCCACGTGGGAAGATACTAAGGAGATGCAGCAGTTGTTTCCTTTCTTGTTTTAAACATGAACTATAAACTCTTTTGAATGCATTTAATAAGTGCATCGGGACGATGCACAAATTAAGAGGGGGAGGATGTCACAACCCTCCTTTATCACCTTCGAATTTAAATACAAACTCTATTATATTTCTTTTGGATAAACTATTGAATGAATATTATAAAGGAATAAAAATAATAGAACACACACAGACATGGAAAATATACTTTTTTTTTCTTAATTGTTTATTTAAATTTCCTCACCCAAATTATGGCACATGTTGTAGGAAGAATAAGAAGCTTCTAGAGGCTTCTCCACCACCTTGCATGTAACTCCTCCCACTAAGTCTAATCAATTTGCATGAAGGCCAAATTGGGAGAGAATATCTTTTTTTTAATTAAAAATTTAAGTAGTGGAATTTGGGGATTTTTCTTATAAAAGATATACAAGTTTTCAAAAAAGGGGGTTGATAATTCCATAAAGAAATTCTTAAAGTAAATTTTTCTTTGGTAGTCATATTTCGTTTTTGAAGAATAGCTAAGATTTTTCTTTGAAGGACTTCTTTCAAGTTTGAAGGATCAAGGGAGATTCATAGGGGATTCTACACCAGTTTCAAGCATCCAGGTTCTTTCAATTGAGTTTTCATGCATCTCATCCTTGTTGCAATTTAGATTAGATTAATTTGTTTAAGAAATTAGATCCATTAGTTTCAAATTTTTTATAATAAGTAGATTAATTTGTTTAAGAATTAGAATCATTTGTTTCAAATTCTTGATAAGAATTAGATCCATTAGTTTCAATTTTCTTTTATAAGAATTAGATTCATTTGTTTAAGAAGTTAGATTCATATATTTCAAATTCTTGATAAGAATTAGATCAAAATTGTTTAAAATTTCTTATTAAGTTTTAAATCGATTCTTGCTGAAGAACTAGATTAGAACCATCTTTCTTTTTTTCTCTTGAATCATCTCTCTGGTTATTGATTAGAAATCTGAATCTCATCCTTTAAAGAGATTTCACTATGATTATTTCCTCTGTATCTGGTTATATAAATTCTCTGTAGAAAAAAAAATTAGTTGAAAGTAAGGATAGATTTTACTGCGATTATTCTAAATTTCTCCCTGTAATATTTAAATCTGTATGATTATTCTTTTTATCTCTATGAATAACTCTCTGTGAAGAAGCAAAATATAAGTTTATCTCTGTAAGTTTTAGATTGAAAATCAGATTAAAAACACACCTTATGAGTTTGCATTTACCAGCATAATTCATCTATCTTCATGGCTGGAAACGATTATTTTATCTGGATTGTTTATCTATGAGAATAACTTTCTGGATTATTCACCCTGTGAATGAATTCTTATTGTTTACTTTACTATTTTTATCCTTTTAATCCAAAATCAACTTTCTATACCCATTTAAATTAAACTATAAATTAGAATATATATATATATATATAGTGATTATTCCAATGTTAACATATTAATACTAACACCACATTATCATTATAGCGTACTACATTTATTTTAGCACGGTCTCCAAAAATGTCAGAAGTACGCAGGGCGGCAGTTTTGAGACCGTGGGGTTAATGGTACCCCCCCACTACCCTGCGGTCACCGTAAGTGGCCACAGGGGAGTGGAGGGGACCATGCATCCCACTCATCCCCTACGGGCCTGCGCATGCAGGACCGCAAGGGGTGATGGGACCCATGGTCCCCACCCCCTAATTACTATATTAAAACAATTCACTTTGCTTAATGATTAATTTTGATGAAACTTTTAAAATCATTTTTAATTAAAAATTTAAGTTACTTTTTTTTATATCGTTTTAAATTAAATTTAAGTTATTTTTTTTAATTTTATATAATTGTTTAGTTAATTTTTTTTTTTTTTAAATTAGCAAAAGATGGATATCAAATTATTGTTTCAATTCCTTTAGGGAATTATTGGATTATTTGATCAATGATTTTGATTTACTTAAAAACAAATAAGTCTTATTATTTCAATTTGATCCAAAATTTCAAAAAGTATAAGCTAATCACTCATGTGGAATTAGTAACTCGATAATTAATTAATCTCGCAATAAGAGAAAACATTTCTACATTTTTTATGTAAATGACATTACTTTTGCATTGCATTTATATTATTTCGCATTCTTTATCGTCAAGCAATTGCACGTAAGTTCACAATTATCATTACCATGCCAATACATGTATTAATTCGTTTAATTGTAGAATAATGATATTTCTCTTTTTCAAATAGTATTTAAAGTTTAAATTATGTACATCCATTTCATAATTATATTTCAAGCATGATGTTTCATAAGCTCTTAGTTTAGAAACTAAACAAAGGAAGTTGGAAAACCAAAACTAGCAGCGTTCGGTATATATGGTGCCTCTGAGTCACGCTTATGGGTAATGTTGTCATTTTGAACTACTACACTTAATGCCTAATAAAGCCGCATCAACGACGTTTGTGGCATCATCCCTATAAATCGTCGGGGAGTAATAAGGGACACTTGGAAGTTAAAATCCAAGGGGCGGGTAATCCCCCTCGGATAGATAATTTAATAAGATAACTTTTAAATGATTTTCACATGCGTTGAGATAAACCGTAGTAAACCCCTTTTAGGGATGGTCAAGTTAAATGCTCTCATGAAATTGATTTCTTTTTTTTTTATCTTGAAGGGATATTGGTGATTTGCAATTTGGTCAAGGGTGACGCTCATGATAAGAATTAGGATCTAGTTATTTTTAGGCCACAAGCAATAGGCCATCTTGAGCCTTCGCTTAAGTGCTACCATCGTGGGTAGCAACCGTAGAGAAACTGTCTAGGACATTGACCCTAGAAAGGGTTGCATACGCACAAATCAGTTTACATCAAACCATAGAATAGAAAATAGAACTACATACTTTACACCTTGATCCCATGCCGAAACGGGTATGTAGGCAGTCTTGGGATGGAGTTGTCCCTCGTACTCAAGCATTCATGGGTGGGGTCTAGGCTTGGTTGAGTAATAATCCTAATTGAAAGATAAGATAATTAAATTGAAAAAAAAAAAAAGAAATTCAATGCATACTCAGAAGGAATCCCATATGGATTCGCTTGACCTCCCGAGGCTTTAAGCCAAATTCCGAGGCAGAATTCAAGCTTGTATTATTTAATTACTCCTAAGGACGGCGACCTCGGTGCACTTTTGTTAGAAGAGTGTAGTACTTAGTGAGTGGCTCAGGATCCGAATGGTCCCGATGAGTCTAAGTCTCTGGCTAGAGCAACTCCTATCCTGTTTGGATAGATGCCTACCCCGTATGGGTAGATGCCTATCCCATTTGGATAGATGCTTACCCTGTATGGTTAGATTCCTATCCCGTATTGGATAGATGGAATCTTATGTCCCGTATGGACAATTGCCTAATCCGTATGGTTAGATGCTCATCCCAGATGGATGAATGCCTAATCCTAAATGGATGGATGCCCAGAGTATGCAATTGAATAGAACATAATGATTACATTAAACAAAAAAAAAAGAATACTCAAATTTTGTTGATTCAATTATGGTGGGTTATTACAATATCCAAGGCCTTCATATTTTAGCCTTATTAGTGGCTAAATGGGCTCTCTAATTCCTTGCCTATAGTTTCCTAAACCTTTACCTTCATAATCCATTTTCTTCATTATCTTCAAACCAACATTTTGAGAACAACTATTGTTAGTCTCATCACATCTAATTTCATTAACATGTTCATCTTCACACTCTTTCTTACAAAAAATTTCAGAAAAATTACCTGTTATGATTGTAATCCTCATCAAAAGGACTACCATATTGATTTTGGTGATTCACCTTGTCTTGACTGATCCACGATCTTGTTTGATAGTGAATGTCTCTTTTCTGAAATTTTCCCTTATCTTGCTCTATTATTTGAGATCTTTGCATTGATTACTAATACAGGCCTAATATTACTGTTCTCAAAAAGTAGGGCTCTATTTTATGGTTGAGAAGTAGCCTCATGATAGAGGTTGTCTTTGTGGTTTAAACATTAAGTAAGGGCTTCTCACAGTTCATCTTTAAAAACATTTCTCCATTTGGTGGTCATCGTAACTGAGACTACTTATTTGCAACTTGGGAGCTTGTGACCTTCATATGGTTGAAATGATAAAGATTTTTCTCTTAAACCTAGCATCGTACTATCATTTTGCACCTATGATTGTTAGTGCTAGCTCTGATAATATCTTAGACAAGATGGACTTTGAATGTTCCTATTCATCTATGTGTGAATATACCTAAGGTCATTGTCTTAACATCTCTTTTGCTTGGAATCCTTACAAACCCCTGCTAGTGACAGATAGTGCTTCTGAGCTCACTGATATGAATTCCTTCTTTATTTATATTCTTGATGTGTGGTTTGTAGCTTTGATCTATGATGTTGTGTATTTTAAACTTGTGCTTCACAGACAGTCTATGTATTCACTGCTTTAAAACTCAAATTTTGATGGTATAACTTAAGCTGTATTTCGACTATGAGTCCATGATATTCACCTCACTATGACTGTTATGATGGTTGTTATTTGATATCTCTATTTACTTTTCCTTACATTCTAAGATGATTTGAGTGAACCATTGTCACTGTTATTCCTGCATATGTAGACACATGACTAACAAGACCTACTACCTTTCCATTTGTTGATACTCATAACTGTGATTTTTATGCTTTCACTATTCTAACTCTTTGGCATCAACGGGATAGTTTCTTTGATCATTAAATCACCATGTTGTCATTGCTTGAAGGCTCTTTGTCATTTTTTGAGAAACTAACTCCACCTCTTTGTCATTTTTTGAGAAACTAACAAACATTCCATGTTATGTTTGTAATCCTCATCAAAAGGACTACCATACTGATTTTGATGATTCACCTTGTCTTGATTGATCCACGATCTTGTTTGATAGTGAATGTCTCTTTTTTGGAATTTTCCCTTATCTTTCTCTATCATCAAATTGGACTACCATATTGATTTTGGCAATTCACCTTGTCTTGACTGAGCCACGATCTTGTTTGATAGTGAATGTCTCATTTTTTGAATTTTCCCTTATCTTGCTCTATTATTTGAGATCTCTGCATTGATTACTAATACAGGTCTGATATTACTGTTCTCAAAAAGTAGGGCTCTATTTTATGGTTGAGAAGTATCCTCATGACAGAGGTTGTCTTTGTGGTTTAAACATTAAGTAAGGGCTTCTCAAAGTTGATCTTTAAAAAGATTGCTCCATTTTTTGGTCATCATAACTAAGACTACTTATTTGCAACTTGGGAGCTTGTGACCTT
The DNA here is from genome assembly GCF_030272615.1 of Cryptomeria japonica. Lineage (NCBI taxonomy): Eukaryota > Viridiplantae > Streptophyta > Pinopsida > Cupressales > Cupressaceae > Cryptomeria > Cryptomeria japonica. Next base: position 567,175,723 of record NC_081410.1, read on the forward strand.
CATATGGTTGAAATGATAAAGACTTCTCTCTTAAACTTAGCATCATACTATCATTCTGCACTTATGATTGCTAATGCTAGCTCTGCTAATGGCTTAGACAAGATGGACTTTGACTATTCCTACTCATCTATGTGTGAATATACCTGAGGTCACTATCTTAACATCTCTTTTTCTTGGAATCTTTACAAACCTTTGCTAATGACAGATAGTGCTTCTGAGCTCACTAATATGAATGCCTTCTTTGTTTATATTCTTGATGTGTGGTTTGTAGCTTTGATCTATGATGTTGTGTATTTTAAACGTGTGCTTCACAGACAGTCTATGTATTCGCTGCTTTAAAACTCATATTTTGATGGTATAACTTGTATTTCAACTGTGAGTCCATGATGTTCACCTTACTGTGACTGTTATGATGGTTGCTATTTGATATCTCTATTTACTGTTCCTTACATTCTGAGATGATTTGAGTGAACCACTATGACTGCTATTCCTGCATATGTAGACACATGACTGACAAGACCTGCTACCCGTCCATTTGTTGATACTCATAACTATGATTTTTATGCTTTCACTATTCTAACTCTTTGGCATAAGGGGGATAGTTTCTTTGATCATTAAATCACCATGTTTTCATTGCTTGAAGGCTCTTTGTCATTTTTTGAGAAACTAGCTCCAGCTCACTCCTTGTAACCCTTTCCTAAGGCTTGATAGTAATATATATTAGGGTCTTTATCAGTTATGTGCATGAGATTTATGAGTAGCTAGTCTTGACAAATATATCTTGTAGTGTATCTTGTTCACCTTGTTCATGGGCTGCATTATGCTAATAATCTCCTATTCTCATGATCTCAATCTTATTGTTGGATTGTTTGTTGATGGAATGCTACAAGATTGTTTCATGACCTCCATCCTTTTAACCATCACTATTATTCTTGGGCTACAAATATTGTGCATGTACCTTCTTGTAACCTAAACATGCTCTTGTATAGGGTTATCATCTTGGTGACTACTCTGTGGTTTAACTATTCTATGAACTGCACTAACATAGTTACATTGATTTGAAAAATATCCCTAAGCAGCCAAAAGTATGATTGATAAGATGATGACTGCTTCTTGATAGTAAACTTATGACTGACATAGGTGTAAGTGGAATAATCTTCTTGAAGAATATTGTTAGATAATCTATCTATATCCTGTGCATGATTAAATTAGTGGACTACATGAATGTCTTTCCTGAGAGGACTCCACACTATCTTTTTGTGGCTTTCTGATTCTAAACTAAAAGGCTTCATGATAGCAATACCATGTCGCTTTAATAGCTTTAAATCATATTTTCCAACTCTGAACTGATTTCACACTTTTAGAACAAACATCTTTATCTATACTCTCTCCTCTTGTTGTAACCATAGACTTGTAACATTTATGTTTTCTCATGTGTCCTTTTATGTATCTTGTCATGCTGCTACGTAGCTTTGACTGCAAATCTGATAATGATTGATTGTAAGATTAAACCAAAAGGTTTCAGGAAAAAAGTCATGTCCCTTTGATAGATTAATATCTATGATTAGCATGAATAATCTGAGACTATTTAAGTACAGAGTTTCTTCCAAATGAATCCGTTGATGAGAAATACGAAGATCAACACCAATATTTTTTCCTTTCAAAACTGATTTTTCCTTTGGCAGGACTCTGGACTTAAATAGTCTTGGGAAAAATGCAGTTACTGTACCTTTCATTTGCATGATAGGCTCAACCCTTGTGGGAGCCACATTTTACCCCACATGCTGAGACTGAAAATGATTAGACCTATTACTGCACATGGAACAAACCAATTAGCAAAAGATACCTTCTTATATTACTAGTATATGCCTTTACTTTTGATGCACATTGAGACCAACTGATATATGTATAAGCACATGATCATGTAGTGTGCATAACCAAACATTTCTTAGATCCTTCAAGATCTAACATCATTGTTATGACTAATGCAGGAAACCAAACACTTGGGAGGACTCAGGATGCACAGGGACAATCAACTTCAGACAACCATTAGGGACACCTAACCAGTCATACATGCAATGACTAGTTACCCTCTCTACATGCTTATGGCTTTAATTTACTTTTGTTTCAAATAATTAAAGGCCAGTCTCACAACTTGTGTGAGACAACATGTATATTTTTATATTCAATGAATAAAGATTACATTATTTTTCAGAAAAGATTGGACAAATCTTTCTATGTTATGTTCATTTACATGAAATGAAATGATTTTCTTGAACTTTGTAATCTTTAAATTTATTGTATTTTTATAAATGAATACAATGTAAGAAGTTTAAAAATGCACCATTTTCTTGACAAAATGGTGGCTCTACTTGATTGAGTCAATAAGTGAAAATCTGGTAACAATACTTTCAAAGACATCCTTGTTGGCACAACCTTCAAATTATCATTTGAAACATCAAATGGATAAAGTGTAAAAATATGATTGAATCTTGGAGGGAATAGAGGTAGGAGGTCTTTTAGCACCCTATTTGTGTCCCTGAAGAAAAGTGGGGGCTTGGCATTATATGTCCCTTCAAGGAGAAAATAGGCAATATTTCTTGTGAGTGCACTTGGTGTATTCACATTTGTTTGGTTATCATACAACACTTGAGGAGGAATCAAACACACTCAGAGGTGATGTGGACTTTCGAAGGAAAGGTGTCTCAAGTGGACACATTTTGTTGGTGATTTGTACAATAGATGAGGGATTGTTTCCATATCACTTGAGGAGGCATTATATGCACTCAAAGGAGATGTGGACTTTCAAAGGATGGTTTCTCATGTGCAACACTATAGGAGGTATTACACACACTCAAAGGAGATGTGGAATTTTGGAGGAAATGTGTCTCATTATGCATGGAGGTTGGGAACAATTTTATGTTATCTCATGTTGTGTGAATGGTTGCAAGTTTTATAGTCAGGAGATCCACTAATGCAATCAGTTTAATGTTTCCTAGGTAAGCAAGGAAGATTGGTTAAGGTGCTTCATCAAAGTCTCCAAAAGGGTTGTGTTAAACCTCAAAATGTTCCACTCTTGTTCAAGTTAATGTAATAAGGGGGGAATATTGGTGTATTACATTAGAATAAGTTGCATGCAATAATTTGTTTGTTGCATATGATAATTCTGGAGTTAGTTGACCAATTTTAAAACTATTTGTGTTTCCTATATAAAACCTTACATTGCAAATTTTATTTTGTTTGAATTCTTGATCAATAGTATTAACTTATAATTCTGGATTTTCTCCTTTTGTGCTCTCACTCCTAACATTTATTGATGGTAGATTTATCCTTAGAATTCTACTGAGAACACTTGATACAAAAATGTTACATGTGACAAATAGATAGGTTTTTTGTTTTTGAAAAATGGTAGGGACATTGATACTATGTATATAGTTGATGTATGTGATGATAGAGTAAAGGAAATTACATATAGAATCCAATCATTACTATGATGCACAAGCTTCTAAAATCTTACAAATCAAGGGTGAGAAAACCCCATAAACTTTGTAGGATCGTACCTTCAAGATGATAGGTTATCATAAAATAACTATGATTTCTCACCAAAAATTAGTTAATAGATTCTAGATTCATGATCAAGTATAATTTATAGGTAAGATTGAAAGGATTAAAAATGAAAATGGTTAATATTACACTAACCTTAACTAGAATAGGATGAGTCTCACCAAACATATGAAGATTGAGAAGTCTAAAGGTCTTGACAATAGCCAATGCACTACACATGACCAAAAACATTGGAAAGACTTGTAGGTGTGTGACATTGTCTTTAAGTCAACTCATAGGCTTATAAAATGACTTCTTTAAAAAAATGATGAGCTCTCACTTGTCCCTTGATAGAGGTAAATGGAAAGATGAATATAAGATAGAAATAAAACATAACCTATGAAGATCATAATCCAAGAGAGTAAAATTATATTATGGAGCTAGGGTTTATACAAATGATCTATTTAGATGGATCCTAACAAGTGGAATGTAGATGGAAAGAAGGAATAAAGGAAAGTAGAACAAAATTAAGTAGATGAATAAAACAAAATACAAGTATTTCAATCACTAGAGTGAATAGACTCAACAATAACACAATAGGTAAAAAAGAAATCACACATTTTTTTTAACTATAAAGAGATTCAAGGGAAAAAGAGATACAATTTCCCTAAGGCTTAAAACTAAAAAGAGTGGTAAGGTTTTAGTCAAAAATATCCACTAATCCTCATTAGCTCATTGTACATTATCAAATAGCTAACCCTCGTAATTATTGGCCCTTCTCCACTAAAATAAATGTGTATATAACATTTGCATCAACCCTTGAATGGTAAAATCTTTAAAGCCTCAAGAGGTCTCAGGCAAGGGGACCCCCTATCTCCAGTGATCGTTATCATCATGGCGGAATGTTTGGGGAGATGTATTGGAAAGCTGGTTGAGAAAAAAGTGTTTTGTGGTTTGAAACGTTCTTCGACAGATCAAATATGCTCTCATCGACAGTTTGATGATGATTCTATAATAATGGCAAAAGCCACTGTGAAGGATGCTAGAAGACTAAAAAAAGCTTTGGATATCTATGGAGAGGCTACTGGTCATCTTATAAACTAGTCTAAAAGCTTTGTTTATTTTATCAACACCCCGGAGAGAAGGAGGATTAAAATTAGTAACATTCTGGGTGGCCAAATTGGTAGCTTGCCTGCCTCCTATTTGGGGCTCCCTTTAGGTCAGGATCCTTCGGATACCTTTTGGGGAGCCTTGGTGGATAAATTCCATAAAAATTTGTCTGGATGGAAGGGAGCTCTACTTAGTCAAGCTGGTAAGGTTCAAATGCTAAAAATCACTCTCCAAAGTATCCCTCTCTATGCCATCAGTCTGTTCAGGATTCCTACTAAATATGCTGAGGCCATTGAAAATATACAGAGATCCTTTTTATGGACAGGGGTTGAGGATAAGAAGAGAATGAACTTAATAGCTTGGGAGAAGGTCTGTAAGCCTAGGAATAAAGGCAGTCTGGGCCTTAGAAGAATAAGAGACATAAATGAATACCTTATGGCTAAGCAGATTTGGAGAGCATATAGAAATCAAGGAGAGTGGAAAAAAATATGGGACAACAAATATAAAAGCCAATGTCCAAATCTTCAAAGTTTCCTCAAAGCGGAGATTATCCCAATTGGATCCAATATTTGGAAAAATATCTCTAGGACTAGAGACTTAATTATCAAAGGTACAAAATGGAAGTTGGGGAAAGGGAATCTTATTCAGTTCTGGGAGGATCCTTGGCTTATGGAGACCCCTTTAAATGAAAACCTTGAGTGGAACAGATATCAAAACCAATGCAAGGAAAGATTTGGAACCAAGGTGGAGGATTATTGGAAAGATGGACAGTGGAAAGACTTATCTCAAGTGGATCAGTCTTTGGGTAGTTTGAACAAAGTCATGAACTCAATGGTGAGGATTGAAGAAGAAGACCAGTTAATTTGGAAACTCACTGCTAGTGGTACTTTTACTGTGGCATCTCTTTATCATCAACAATACAACAACATGGAAAGTCCTTGCTAGGCTAAAGCATGGATGAAAGGCCTTACCCCCAAGATCAACATTTTCTTTTGGATAGCCCTCCAAGACAAAATTCTAACAACAAAGAATATAAGAAAAAGAGGTATCAGTATACCAAGTTTCTGTACACTTTGTAAGCAAAATGAGGAGACAATAAATCATATGCTCTTTCATTGTCCCTTCTCAGCTGATGTTTGGGGAAGTTGTCTGGATCAATTCAATATCATTTGGAGCTTCCCCAACTCGATTTAGGAGATCTTCAAGTCATGGCATCATCCTTCAAAAAATAGAACTACTGCCTTGCTATGGAGAATTGCTTTACCACACATGTGTTGGGGTATATGGAAAGAGAGAAATGATAGGATTTTCAGAGAAAAGTACACTAAGGCTAACATTGTGTTTGAAAAAATAAGAAGAAGCATAGTGGAAAATATGAATATTATAGGTGGTATTGATAATCCTAACACTAAGGAGGATCAATTTGTCTATAAAAAATGGAGATTAAAATCTCAAGAAAGTATCCAGAGTAACCCTAGAGAGGGAGTGATATGGATCAACCCACCTAGGGGATGGATGAAAATCAATTTTGATGGGGCCTCTAAGGGAAACCCGGGGGTTGCAGGATGTGGAGTGGTCCTAAGGGATGAATGGGGAATATGTAAAATCATAAAATGTATTCCTATAGGAAAATAGACCAACCATGTTGCCAAAGCCATGGCGGCTTATCATGGGATCATCCTTGCCAAAGAAGCCAAATGCACTAAAGTTTGGTGTGAAGGAGACTCCTTAAACATTATCAATTGTTTAAATATGAAATTCCTGCCATCATGGTCGATTAGTAATGCTATTAAAGAAACAAGGAAAATCAGTGAAGAGTTTGAAATGTGTGTTTTTACACATGTTTATAGGGAGGCCAACTCATGTGTTGATTGGGCAGCCAACCTAGCTTGCCAATCGGAAAACATCATCACTAATTATGGTGAAAAGGAGATTGCAAGTGAAATGAAATCCTTACTCAATCAAGACTGAAGCTATACAAGGCAACGTGGTACTTTTAATCATTATTTCTAATGACCTTTTCACCTATTTCGATACAGGGCTTGTTTCAAGATAATGAGCTATTAAATAGGTGTCATATCATCATTATTTAGCATGGATTATGGGCACTCTTACAAAATAACCACAAAAACCAGAGGAAAAGTTATCAAAACAAGAGAAGGCATTATAAGGAAGGTGCTGGAAAAATGGGAGGAAACAACAAGAGATTTGAAACTGCTTCATGTGTTGAATGGACAAAGAACGAAGAAGTATGGAGTATCCTTCAGCAAGGGGGGCTCAATGTTTTCATGGAACGACTGAATGGGAAGGACCCCACAATTACCAGTTACTTCATTAAGAACTGGAAAAATGGAAAAGTTCTGATTGGATCACATATGATGAATGTAGACAAAGAAGTTATCGCTAAGGCCACGGGGATGACTACCAAGGGTATGAAATTTTACAGGGACAGAGGGATATCAAATAAGGTTGTAGACAAGTTTCCTATTACGGATGGTGAGAGAAGAAAGATGATCAAAATTGACAATTCCTACCACTCCCCAAAGAGAATTTTCAAGCCATGGAGGTTTGTCTTATTTGCCTCTATTGAATATATTACCTTAGACAGCAGGTTTACCAGGGCTCATGGGCATCACTTCGTCCTTCTTAACCATTTTTGTCATGGTGAAAGGGTTAGCCTTCCCTATTACCTGGCCTGTTCAATGGATCATACTATAAAGGAGATCCAGAAGGACCCTAAAGGCGATCATGCCCTCCACCAGGGGCTCATGGTCCTGGTTTACAAAATGCTAAAGGGGAAGTGCATTGAAAATCCTATTAAAGGAAAAAATGCCAGAGATGAGACTAGGAAAAGTAACGATAGTGGTTTCAACTTTGATTCTAAGACTAAGGGAGAGTCGGAAGAAACTAGCAAAAAAGGGAGGATTAGGGCTAAGAAGAGGAGGATTATTGCAGAATCGGAAATGTCGGACTCTGAAACTAATTCCCTTGAGGAAAAACCTGTTAAAAAGAGGAAAGGGAAAACCTCTTGAAAGAAGGCTCAGAAAAAAGAACACTAAAAAGGGTAGCAATTCTGATCTCAATTATGTTCTGGTTGAGTCTGAGGAGGAGGATGATGATAATAAGAGGATTGATAGTCAGGACAAAGAAGGGGAGGGTAACCCGGTTAAGGATAATTTGGAAACTGTGGAGATCCTGAATACCACTAGACTGCATAATGAGGAAAAAGGGGGTCAAAGTGATAGTGGTGACAAAGATACCATTAAGGCCTTCTGTGAGACCATCACTACTCTGGTGAAGGATATTAATAGCTTGAAAACAGATACACAGGCCATAGCAAAAATTACAGTTGGTGACAAGCCCTTGGCGAAGCATGTTAAAGAGTTAGTGGCCATTCTGCATAATGCGCAAGCTATTGAATGTATGGTTGGAAAAATATTAGCCACAGAGAAAAAGGTCAATGAGATGGGAGATAGAAAGGAAATGGACAACAAACTGAAAGATTTTGGCAGCAGGATTGACAAGCTAGAGCACAATGTCAAGCAGATTGCTGATCAAAATTTCCAAATTCTTAAATCTTCGGTGGACAACATGAACATCTTTATCAACAGGTATGAGAACAATGCAAAGAAGGAAGGTGATAAAGAGCAGGTGAACAAGAAGGGTCGTGAAAGGAGAACCAGAGCCAACACAAAGAATAAGGTCGACATCGAAGGTCGTGAGCTAGAGGATATGAAGACCTTGACAAACAACATGAAACAAAAGGTTGTTCACGCTGAGGAGATCCTGAATAGTATTTAGTTCTAGTTGTTGTCCTTGGTTCTGTCTCTTTGCTGTCTTTTGCATTCCTGTTGCTGTCTGTTCCGAGTTTTATGTAATTAGGTTATGATGTTTTAAGTTGGGCCCATCCAGTGGGTTCATTTTGACTTTTTGAAGTGATCAGGCACTTTTTTATGCTTTTCTATTCTCCTGGCTTGTAAAAGGTTCGGGTACCTTTCAAATACCTGTTTTTACTTAATCAAAACCCTTGAATGGTAAAATGGTGGGTCAATAATATTTTTATAATATGAAAGCGTTCATTTATTTTTATTTTCCATCATTATAATTCAGAAATAAATAAGACTCCTCACCATATTTAATTTGATATTGAAGTGACAAAGCTTGTTCTATTGCTGTAGAGAAAAGAAGCAAAGATATATGACGATTTTAACATTGTTTCTTTAAATTAATTATTTACTAAATTTAAACAATAAATATAAAAATAACAAAGATTTGATCATTATTTAACATCTAATAACAAGAGACGCAATGCATCAAGTTCTTGTCGAATGAATAATTCTTTGGATTAGTCACAAAGTTTTGAAAACAATATTAGAATAATTACTTTGGAAAAGTATAACTAGCTTCTAATTTTATTCATGGATCATCATTTGAAAGTATTGTGGCAAGACACCCTAAGAATTATACCATAAAAAAAATTTTAATGTGATTATTAAATTTAATAGTTAATTATATTTATTTATATATAAGAAAAATTATTACAAATTAGAAAATATAACAAAATTATTTCTGAAAAAAAATAAAGTGTTTTTTTCATTAAAGTTTATTATAGAAAATAAGTGTCAAAATAAAAAAGGGGTTACAATAAAATATACTAATAAGTCTCATTTAGATATTATGTAAGGTAAATGAAAGATTTAATAACAACAATTTCTATAATATTATTATTTTTATTTGATTATTACCTAAACACTTTAGTTCAAATTGATTCCTAACTGCATAGAAATACTTAAGAATGAATGACATGGATCATCTTTAAGGCTACATGACATGGATCATCTTTAAGGCTACCTAAATTAGTAAATTGCAAGTCAAAGCTACCAGAAACATAGCAAATCATAATAAATTTTTATTCAGCTAAAATCTCAAAAAATAAATTAATGATAGAGGATTAAAAGGGAAAGAAGAGAGAGTCTTTTGTGTTTTTATACCTCAAGAGTGAATGAAATAGAAAGTTCAATGTTTAAGAGCTATGTAAAGGAGATACAAGGAACTGAGGAAGTGGTGTTCATTTAAGATACATAGGTTTATGTACTCATTAATTAGTCATAATATACCACGTAATTGTCTTTTTAAATAAAATATTACAACAATATCTTTTTAAATAAAATATTGCAACAACAATATCTACAATTTAATAATTATGTAAATTTAAAAAAAAAAAAATTAAAAAAAAATGTTGAGCTAAATTGTAAAACAATTTAAACAATATCTATAAAAAAATTTAACTAAATTATTGCATGAACCTGCTATTACACTGCCATAAATTATTAATTGCTAATTTTGAACAACTTTAAATGTGAGGTGGGATAAAAATGCTCACACCAGAGAAAAACTACAAGAGGACTATGTCCATTACAAAAAATGGGCTACTTTGATATACATGCTATTGGATGAGATCAAAAGGTACCTACTTTTAAATTGTCTTCTATACTATTATATTGTAATGGAAATCTAGGAAAAAAATTTAATAGTTGAACATGATCTAATAATTGTTAATAGTATTTATCTATTTAATGTCTAATATTAAGACTTGTCAAGCCACATGAAATTTTGAGAATGACAAAGTTAGGTACTCAACTACTTAATGTCTCACTAATAATTTATCACCAATTTTATTTTTATTAACATGAGATTTATCCTGCTTTGAAATAATAGTTGTCCAAAAATTATTAAAAATACAATAACTTTTTGACTTCTTAAAAACAACTTAAATATAAAAAAATCATTTTTTATTATTTAACTCCATAATGGAATAACATTATCAGATACTCTAATAACAAATGAGAAAGTATAGAACAAAAAGTATAAAACCTAAATTTTAAAACATAGAGGAAATTTTGATTTAACTCCAGTTTATTCCAGTTTACACTGACCAAATCTCTCATTGTAGGTTTAGTTTCATAGTGCTCAATAGATTTAATGGAAGTTAGTTCAAGTTAATTCAAGCAAGATTCTTGGTTGGATCTTGAATCCAGATGGTATAGATTCCATCTGGAAGAGGCTACTCACTGGAAAGAAGTACATTGAGTGTCTGGTGTTCTCAAAACTAATGATCTTCAAATCCCTATATTCTATATGGTATCAAATCCCAACTTTCTACCAAGTAAAGAAAAAAGTATTAAAAATTAACCACCCATAGGGGTCTTGATGTAAATGAATGTGCAGTATTCATCAACTCAAACCGAAATTCTAAGTTGTGTTATTAATGTTGTTGGATGCCACAATCTTATTAGGTAGAATATATTACAAAGACTAGGTGATGGCATTCTTCAAAACTTTGAAGGTAAGTATAGACTTCTTGACATTTGTAAAAATTTCTATGCTTAAACATCTACTTGTTTGATTTTTTTTTAAATATTAAATAAATAATGTTTTAGAAAGGCTAAAAGTTAGTTGACATAAAAGATATCTAATAAATGACTCTGAGAGTGGGATTGAAACTCCCAATGCAAATTTAAGTTTTAACTTCCTTTTTTTGGCTATGAATTTTCGGATAAAAACAACAGCGACCCTATGAAACGTGGTTGTAAAATGCTGCAAGCAGTAAATTGTGGACAATATAGAAGAGTCCACATACCAGGTATATATGGCTGTCGTGGCCAAATACATAAACTCTATCGCGACGAAGTATTACCTACGAAGTTGTAAATCATCCTCCGTAGAAATTGGTAGACATTAAGCGTTTTTTTCCTAATTGAAGATGAAATCTGAGCAAGAGGTGGATGAAAACGCTGAGGTTGGAGAGACTGTGGTACCTGGAGGCACACAAGGCAAAAGCTTGAATGCTTATGAACTCTTGCAGAAGGTTATTTCATATTTGTCCTGTCATTCTATTTCCAATATAATGTCTCATAGATTGAGGTTTTCCCCTGTTAGGTTGGACTTTACAACAATCCTTAAGCGGATTTTTTACCATGATTTTGAGGAAAAGGTTTTGACTAAGGAAACATTTTATGAGGCGAAGGAGTTTCGGTGAAATTTGGTGCTTCGGATACAGATTTTTGCAGCAAACAAATTTGTGAGGCATATATGTGCAGTAGAATTGGCTGTGTCCGAATTTGTGAAAGGAATTGCCAATGATTTCATTTAACTACTGTATAGATAAATTTTATGAACTTCCTAATTGTCATTGTAAGTGTTTTATGATTTTTGAAAGCTTGGCTATATATCTTGCAATTTTGAAGGGGGTTTCTCATTTATGATATTGAATGGGTATTTGTCATTTATAATATTGAATGGGTATGGGTCAGCTTTTTTTTTTTTTTTAATGATTCCTTGTATAATATCCTCGACTTTGTTCTAGGGCTTAAGCTAAAATTTCAGTGACCATACATGCATTCCAAAACAGATAGAGCCAGCACATCCAAAAAGAGGGAAATGTTTTGTAATTTATTACAACAACTAATCCTGCAATATTCCAAAATATTGCAGAGAAAGCTATCTGAAAATGAAATGAAAAAGCAAAATTGTGTGTAGCAATCTTCTAATTAAAAAAACATAAGTTACAAGAAAAAAAAAAAAAAAAAAATTTCACCTGAATTTTCCAGCAGCAAACCAGTCTATTCGGGTGAAATAGACTCATGTTCACCTACAAATACCATAGAATGGTAAAGTAACAACAAAAACAAATAAGATTGAATGGCAAACAAAGTTGGGCACCGCAATAATACGCATTCAATATGAATTAAATGGCAATTAATTTTTTGTAGACGTTGTCATATTGTACATTCATTTTGGTATTTATCTTGACTGCGCACAATACTGTGCATTTAATATTCAATGGAAATGAAATATTTGCTAAGACTTTTAAGATAGCTTCAAACTATTTAATTTATTTAAAAAATCAAAAAATAAAATTTACAATGACTGTTTACTGGATAAGCCAATAGAAGAACAGAAAACTGATAATATTTAAATCACAAAAATATGTTTATAAATTTCAACTAGAGAAAAGATTAGAAATATATTTAAATTGTTGAAACTGATTGGTCATTAGAAATATATTTAAATTGTTGAAACTGATTGGTAAACAGAAACTAATAATAAATTGATTCAACGAATGCATAAATAACCTGCACTACTAAGTTGCATAAATATATCTTTTAAAAGCACCTTGCACTCGACACATTTTCTAAGAAAGAGAGAAATTATATGATAAAGTCATACATTTATTTACATTTTAATTAGAAACGAATAAGACTCCCAATCATCTTTAATTAAATATTTGCGCATTCATATTATTCCATAGATTGCTGCAAGGACCGCAAGCAAAGGTACATGGGAATTCGTGTTTATTTACACTGTTTGACTGACAATAAATGAATGGCAGATTACTCCGATGGCGTAAGCAAATTATTCGCGATGTTTACACAACAAATTGAATAGCAATAAAAAAAACTGTAAACAGATATATATTAAATATCCGTTACAAGCCCGAAGCATAAGCGACTCCTGTAGCTGGAATCCATGAGGTCCCAGAGATTAATTGAGCAACTGTGAACTTGCCGGCTTCAGTGGCACTGCTGATCACATGAAACCCAGGCCAATTCACACGTTTTGACGTTCCTGCGCCCCCTCCGGTGTTGCTGTATTCCCCGTAGTATAACGTGCTCAGAGCGAAATTGCCGTCCCATTCCAACCAACCAGCAGGGTCTATGTGATCGCCCAGAGTGGATTGAACAAATACAGTGCGAGAGTATTCCCTCCACGGCCTCCCCAGGTATGTCTTGATGGACCCTTTCACAGTTTCGAGATCAGAAGACGCTGACACTATACAATTCTGGACGGAAATTCCGGTGTTTTCATTAGGATCCGTTCTTGCCTGGGCAGTAATTGTGTTGATCTGGTTGCTCATGGGACGTCGGGCGATGATATTGCTGTCCTGGATGACAACCGCAGCGTTGCCGAAGATGAAATCCACGGTGCCGTAGATATCAACTTCGCGGTAGAATTGGCGGAGGGAGTAGACATACAAAGTGTCTTGGTAACCTTTGATGCTGCACCGGTACACGGCCCACTGGTCAGACCCCACTCGAAGTGCCACCGCCTGGTGCTTCTCCGCCCCTGCCGTGTTCTCGAACGTTATATCTCTTGCCACGAATCCGCTGCCAGAAACAGCTGCAAAAGCACGCACAAACACACAAATACAAAATCAATCACAAAATTCATTTGGGCAAATTCTAAATAACTATCTCCTGGTTTTGAAGTCTTACCGACAGTTGCAGTTTTGAAGGTAGTGACGCCGTCTTCGACGCTCTTGCTTCCAGTCACCATGGTTTTATCCTTGCCGTCTCCCAGCAACATCAAATTGGTTATCTTGTTGGATATGTCGATGTTCTCCTTGTAAGTTCCCGCCTTAATGTAGATGATGTATCTCTTGCTGCTCTGCTCAGGCACAGCGTTGATTGCTTCGGCGATTGTTCGGTAATTGCCCGAACCATCTTGGGCTACCACTGAATTCGCTTGGCTAGCTGGGCTTGACGCCTGCAATAGCTTGCGGTCTCCCGCTGACAGCCATTCGGGAAATCCATCTTTACTCTCACGGCCACGGTGGGAATGGAAATCTCCCTTGTTTACAGATAGCAGGCGGCGGTTAATAATGGTCGTGGGAGGCAAAGTGGAGAGCCTGAACATGGAGAGCGAGTTGCTCACTAGCTCTGACAAATTTACGGCTCTGGACGACAGGATAGCCCTGATGGGATTGGTGGCACTCAAATTGAGATCACGAAATCCGTTCAAGCAGGTTTCCTGGTTTGTCAGAGCTGCACTCAGCCAAATGGGGGAGTCTGTGTGTAAGGAACCGTTGTTCGAGCAGACGTTGAGACGATCGATGGTATCTTCGAAGAGCTCAAAACAATCTTGCCAGGCCGCGCGCTCTCTTTCATTCATCACATTCTTTTGGAGAGTGAGGGCGAATTCGTGGGCTTCCTGAGCCCTTTGCAAGCTCACTTGGAAAGCGAAGTTAGTGAGATCGTTAAGCTTGGCGGTCTGATAAGCAGGATAGGAAGCCATGGACGAGATACATCGCCCGGGATAACGGGCTTTTGCTACACGCCGAGTTGGCCACTTTGGACACCGTTCTCCAAGCATGACGATGATGATGAGCGTTGTCGTTTGAGCCCACAGAAGCACTGACTGCCACAAACACGAGTGCGGCCACAACGAGAATTGACGTCAGAGCAACTACCACGCCTCTGCTTTTCGAATTTTCTGCTTTCTCTTCATCAGCTCTGGCATAACAACTCTTCATTTTGTTAAGCTAATGCTTCTGTTTTTTCACAGGCGAGGACAGAATTTGAATTGTAAGAAAGCAAGCTTAAAGCTTCCTGGGAGAAATGTAATGGATGGTTTGAATCTCCAATGTGCCAAGCGTCGCACTTTATAGAATGGGATTCCGTGACATAGTTGTAATCCATCGAGAATTGGACAATCAGTATTGAAACGATCTGCCATGAAATTCTTATTCTCTGTTACGTAGCCAATTGCTTGTCGTTGATTTCCTTTTTCTCTTTTACTTCAATCTAAACACTATTATTGTCAAATACAGCAGCTACGAGATCCATGTATTCGACAGAATCTCGTGCCGCATAAAATTAAGAGTAAGATTCAACGTTGATTTCTCATTGCGTTTGCACTGCATCATCGCCTACTTGGATTGAAAAAGCCCACAACAAGTTTGCAATATAGTTATATTCCATCAAGTAATTCGTACAAGACTCTCTGTAATCAAGTTGACCATAGAATAAGCATGTTAGCAGCCAGTTTAAAATCATGCTTTCCTTACACCATAATTTGCCCTAATTGTGTCATGGAAAGGCTTATCGATCAGAAAGTTCTTTTCTTAAACAGTTCTTTTCCTTATAAAGTTATTGGTCAGCCCACGACTGCGTATACAGTTTTTTTCGTCAGCATAAATTAGGAAAGCAAAAATGTATTGAACACTATAGACGAAATTCCTTTGACAGATCACACTTCTGGATTCTGTTTACTTTTTCATCTCTATCGATTAGGTTGAATAGTATAGCGAAATTTTTTTGACTGCGTAAGAAACGCAAATTCTATTTGATCGCATTTCTTAAATATCTCTTCTTATTCTTAAGATTAAAAGAGTAGAGAAGCGAAAACAAAACAACATAAAAGAAAACACACAACACAAGGTTTAACATGGTTCACCACTAAGTGCCTACATCCACCAGAAACGCAGGGAGAATTCTTATTAACTAATACCCAATACTATAATCATACATGACTGCACTTAGTCATTTATTGAGACATCTCAAATATGAAATGAAGAGTCTTCTGGGGAAGACAAACAGACATGTGACTAGTGGGCTTCATATACCCAACAATCTCCCTCGTGAAGTCCAAACGGCACAACCTGTAACATTCCTTGCATCTCCATTCCAAGGCTCATACTACAATCAGTTGGCAAGACTTTAATTTTGCAAAGTCTTGTTCACGAACACTGCGAACTAACCTTCTCCAAATCAAATCAGATTTAATAAATTCTAACAGTCGAACAACTTCTCTTACAACTATTACAAATGCAAAAATCATCCATAAATTCATGATCAGAAATAACATCACCTTGATTTTCTTCTCATTTCCCGATTGCATATTCACAATCTCTTTCACTTGTCCCAACTCTACCTCAACTGGCCAATCACCAGTGACACAAACTATATCAGCTTCACTTCCTCTTGCATCCTCAGCAGCTCCCTCTACAGATCCTTTCCATGCAAAGACAATTGCACTATCATATCCACCACCATATGCAGTAGCATTAGGTTTTCTTCGATAACCATACCCAGCTTGTGCACGAATTAATGCATCCCACTCTACCTCCACTTTTGCAATCTTCATCAATAAATCATGATTTTTGCAATCTGCCTGTTCTTCTTTAGGGTCATCCTCATTCGCTAGATTCGAGACTACATCCACCTCACCCCAGGAGGCATCCTCCTCACCTTGGAAGGGAAACAAACCAGTCTCTTCTTCAAACAACGAATACAACAAACCCTCTTCTTCTTCAGCCAAAATCTCCTCCTTTTTCCAGCCATCCCACCAATGACGTTTGGTTTCATCCTCCACTTGGACATCACTCTCTATTGAGTCTAGACTACCAAGAAATTTTTCGATGACTGATTTGGCTTCATCATCCAATTCAGCCTCATCATCTAAAACTTTAGCCTATTTGTTGATAACATAAAAACACCCAGCTCTGAGATCAAACACAAAGTAAGGGCACCCATATCCAGGATCAACTATCCAATCTGATCCCATCTCTGCTCAACATTTCACCATAGCTCTGATAGCAATTGTTAAGATTAAAAGAGTAGAGAAGCGAAAACAAAACAATAGAAAAGAAAACACACAACACAAGGTTTAATGTGGTTCACTACTAAGTGGCTACGTCCACCAGAAATGCAGGGAGAATTCTTATTAACCAATATCCCTACAATCATACGTGACTGCACTCAATCATTTATAGAGACATCTCAAATATGATATGAAGAGTCTTCTGGGGAAGACAAACAACCATGTGACTGGTGGGCTTCATATACCCAACACTTATCATAAAGCCACAGCTGTGATGTACAGTCATGTGAATCTATAAATCAGACGTGAAGCAAATATATTAAACTCTTCAACTTCAACCATTTGAATGATTCATAAATCAAGATAAGATTCTTCAACTTCAACTGTTTGATTCATAAATAAGATAATATTTCAGTTACATTAGATGTATCATGTTTTGGATGATTCATAAATCATAATAGTTTATTAAGCTGAAAATTGGCTATGTTTTGGAAGATATATTATTACAACATGAAAAAAAATCTAATATATTGGTTGAAGTTAAATAAATAAAATGCTTTTGTCTCTTAGCTCAAGAGTAAGTAGTATTAGTGGGAAAGACATCATGTTATGAATAAAGAAAGGGAATGGTTTGTTATTGTTGCAATCATTTTGATCATTTTGAGCATGAATGTTTCAAGAAGAAGAAATATATAACAAACCCTTCTGACTATTGGTTGCTAATTGCACCACAAAACCATGCGGCTGCTAGTTTTATTTGTATTTAATAGTCTCAAATTATATACGTCAGAAAAAACTTGTTGTAGTGACTTGCTCATTAGTAATATGTGTGTGACTCAAGAGCATAACATCATATTTAATGATAATGAATTTCAATAGAGTACACTTGGATAGAGACTTGATATATGAAAAACGACAAAGGAATGACTGTATTTTAAGAATCTTATGAAAAATAAAATTAAGAATAAGGATAAGATTAAAAAGTTGTATTTGACTAGATATCTTGTGGGTTTAACTCACAAATTTTTTTCTTTTGAGTTATATAATTGAAACTATTGAAATAGGCTCAACTACCCTACCCCATTCAAGGGCCCACCCCAATCTATTATAAATGATTGGGGTGGGCCCTTGAATGGGGCAGGGTAGTCGAGCCCATTTCAATAGTTTCAATTATATGTTAATTTAATGGTTCAAGGTTGAGAAATTATTTACAATAGATTAATTTACCATGTTTCAATAGCTATGATTATGTGTTAATTTAATCTTTTATAGACATGACTTAAAAGTTGTTAGTATTGATTATTAATACTCATAACTAATGAAATGTATTGTATAGATTTAAAAAATAATAAATCATCAGATTTGAATTTGTGTACCAATAAAATATGATTTCATCATAATTATTTATTTATGAGAATGGGAAAACGCTTTGGGTGATTTTTGCATCAAGGTAGATCTAAGAATGGTTTTTCCATTTTGAACCTTATCCTCCCTATTCATGAATCCTATTTATGATTTATACTAAAAATGATGAAACTAAAATTAAATGAAAAAATCTCACATCCAATTGATATGATAACATTGTGAAAAGAAAAAAACTCACTACTCAATGCTTATCTTTGATATGATTCCCTTGAGAGAAACTCTCAATGATGATATCTCTAACCCTAAAGGCGTAATCACATAAACACTATAAATGAGCTTATAATGTGTAGTACCCATAGCTATATGAATACTTGTTTGATAAGCCTATAATACATAACAAAATTGAGTGCACCAATCCTTACAATGCTTATTGATATTTTTTAAAGTGTTTTCTCAATTGTTTTATTAGAAGCTTTGACTTGACTATTTCATTGAGGATATTATGGTGTAGATAAATGATGCTAAATGTGAACTTTATCAAGAAACTTCTTAACATATTTGTTCTTAAATCATGTACCATTATTAGAAAAAAAAAATCAGAAGGTAAACCAAATCCAAAAATAATATTATCAAGAAGAAACTAAGAAATTACTTTAGTACTCATGGAATGAAATGGAATAGATTTGACCAATTTTGTAAAGAAATTGGTAGCTATAATAATAAAAGTATACCCTAATGGCGACGCACAGAAGGTTAGGGCTGCAACCTAGAGAGTTCAGAGATTTCAGATCAAATGATTGGCCAAGGTACCATGCAAATCTTGTTTTTCATTCATGGACAAGACATAAATGGGTTTGGGAGGATCAAAATAGAGCTCCTATACCATTTACGAGTAGAAAGGAAAGTGGTGGATGGAGATGATTTTCGGAGATCTGGAAATGACTTCCAAGGTAGCTTCAGCAATTGCAATAATAACCAGCTAGGCTGATGAATAATGATGAACAACAGATACCCTAACTGGTGCTCAGAGGGGGGGATGAATCAATACATACAAAAAATTCTTATCAACTTTTCAAGTTAAGACAATACTAACCAGTTGTCTTCATTACTGAACTTAACCATGGCAATACCGGTTAAACATAGTAAGACTTCAGACAATGTAAACCAGTAAAAATGAACCCTTCAAATACATTCAATACTTGATAACTACTTCACCCATAAACATATGCATGTGGTATATCAGCAATACCATAACCATTAGCTCTGCATGCATAATCACTCAAACAAACAATACTTAATCATCACATGAAAAATGCACAACTCATGACACATAGATTTTTCATGTGGAAACCCAAATGGGAAAAACCACAGTGGGGATGAATACCCACAAGCTTGTTTTGAACTCTTTTGAAGCTCACTCTGTTAGGAGCCTAGTCCGATTAAAGACTTTACAATAAGGTTTTGCTAGGAACCGATCCTGTTAAAGATCACCCGGTTAAGGGATGGCTATATACCTTGTTAAAGGTTGAAACCCTGTTAAAGGTTACCTTGCTAGAGGATTTAAAGAACTCAATGAACTTGAGTCACCTGGTTAGAGGATTTACAGTAAGCCTATTAAAGCTACCCAACAAAGGGATTTTCCTTCTGTTGAAATGGTTAGAAGACAATAGGTAAAACTCTGATCTAATAACAGCACTATATGCTAAGGCAAATCCTTTTCAGTTCCTCTACTCTAAAATCACACTCTGCAGTTTTCTCTCACTGGTCTGGCAAGTATCTCATCACTTGGATACACACACAACTTTTGTGAAGAACTTACAATAACAAACATCATCGACCTTATAGACAACAATTAGGTCGGTAGCATAAATCCTAAACCCTAAGCATTTAAGTTTACAATTACATTCGGTCAAGCCCTGGTCGTCCAAACACTTTCCATAGAGTGAAGCAATCTTAAATAGATCACAAGTCATTCTGCATCGTCCATTCTTCACTGCACATAGAAATCAGTAACTCATCATGCTTTCTTCTCATACTGCTAAGAAGAATGTTCATTCCCGAAATAGACATTTAATGCAATCATTCTTCACATGCAAGATCCTCAAGGAAATACTTCACATGCACAAAACTAACGTGGAATCTCAATCTCATCTTCATCTCTTAGCTAACTCATCATAGAAGGTCACTGATTGCATCACACAAGTTGGATCGCCAAACCGGAAACCCTAGAGATGAGACTACCAACCGATAGTCACACTTAGTGAAACCCAAACACCGGTTCACTACAACTCTTCATACCGGTTCACTTGCACTTATTGACATCAATGACAACATATATTATCATCATATCATCATACCGATTCATAAAATACCAA
This sequence comes from Cryptomeria japonica, assembly GCF_030272615.1. Taxonomy (NCBI): domain Eukaryota; kingdom Viridiplantae; phylum Streptophyta; class Pinopsida; order Cupressales; family Cupressaceae; genus Cryptomeria; species Cryptomeria japonica. The sequence goes on from NC_081410.1 coordinate 567,196,497, forward strand.
CAATCTCCCCCTTTGGCATTGATGGAAATACTCAGTGTAGCATTGCAACTAAAAACATCATAGACCAGTGCATCTAAAATATATTTTCCCCTATCTCATAGATCTTCTCATATATCTTCTCCCCCTTTGACAACAATGCCAAAGTGGAGGCACAATCTTCCATACTCCACTATGTTGCTCCCCCTATGGAGTAGCATCCTTCAACACATCAATCCTGAAAGATTTGACACTGTAATACCTAACTGATGTGGAGCACACATCTTTAGTTTACTTCATGAAGGGGCAAAACCCCTAATTCACCTCTCAAATAGGTAAATGTAGTCTTCGGTAAGGGCTTAGTGAATATGTCTGCTAGTTGCTTCTTACTGGAAACATGTTGTAATACAACCTCTCTATTTTGAACTTTCTCTCTCAAGAAATGATACTTGAGCTCAATGTGCTTAGTTCTAGCATGCAATACCAGATTCTTGGAAATATTGATTGCACTAGTATTCTCACAAAATATACTCACTGGTTCAGATATAGGTACTTTGAAACCGTCCAATACATGTTTCATCCAGATTGCCTGAGTGCAGTTCATAAATGCTGCCACATACTCCGCTTCAACTGTAGATTGAGAAGTACAGATTTGCTTCTTACTTTTCTAGGAGACTAATCTTCCACCAAGAAAGAATGCTCCACCGATTGTGCTCTTCTATTCATCCACATTACCTCCCTAATCTGCATCGGTAAATACCTTGAGATTAAAATCACCATTGTATGGATACCACAATCCATAGTCAATAGTTCCTTTTAGGTATCTAAGAATCATCTTGACTGCTACCAAGTGGGATTCTCTTGGACTTTTCTGAAAACAAGCTACTATGCCTACTGCATGAGCAATATCTGGTATGTTGTTCACCACATAGTGCATCTTACTAATCATTGACCGGTACTCCTTCTCATTCACCAACTCTAAATCATCTTCCTTAGTCAGTTTACAGCCGGTCACCATCGGTGTACCAACCGGTTTGCTCTCCTCCATGCCAAAGGTCTTCAATACCTCTTTGACATACTTGGACTGGGTAATAAAGATACCCTCTTTCTTTTGTTGAATCTGTAAACTCTTTCTTCATTTCATCTGCAAAAAGCATGACTCATTTCATCATCTCCTCCAAAGATTATGTCATCTAAAAAATACTTCACAGATCAGAATCTGATCACCTTCAGATTTTAGGTAGATGCTGCTATCCTCACTTGTTCTCTGAAATCCTGTATTCACAAGATGAGAGTGTAACCATTCATACCATGCCCTAGGTGCTTGTTTCAATCCATACAGAGCTTTGTGTAATCTACACACCATGTTACTATCTTCTTATAAGGAAAACCCATCTGGTTGCTCAATATACACTTCCTTTACTAGGATTCCATTCAAGAATGCAGACTTCACATCCATCTGATAAACCTTAAATCCCTTGAATGCTACAAATGCAAGTAGCATTCAGACACCTTCCAGTCTAGCTACAGGAGAAAAGGTTTCTCCATAGTCTTCTCCCTCTTCTTGAGCATATCCTTTGCATACAAGTCTTTCCTTGTTCGTCACAACTGTGCCTTCTTCATTTAGCTTATTCCTGAAAACCCATTTGGTACCTATAACATTCTTATGTTCAATTCTGGGTACCAGGGACCATGTTGCATTCTTTTAGATCTGGTCTAGCTCCTCTTCCATTGCCTTAATCTAGTCTTCATCTGTAAGTGCTTCTCTAGACGTCTTGGGCTCCAATTCAAAATCGTACAAGAGTTTTCTTTCACCTTTCTTCTTGTGAGTATCCCTGCATCTTTATCTCCTATGATATGCTTCAAATCATGGTGTAGTTTCACGTACCTAGGAATGACTCTACCTGGTTCTGCTAGCTTTTCCTCTTCTTCTTCACTTACTTCTTCTTCACCTACTGTAGCTTCTACCAGTACAGGAACACTGAGATCTTTACTTGTTTCTTTCTTAACTTGCTCCCAGAAGGCTATACCATTTCATCTTCCAGTTCCTCGCTGCAAGTTTTCTCAGGTTCCTCAAGGGATTCATCAACCCTGACATTGATACTCTCAACAATTTTTTGTGTTCTATTGTTGTAGAACTTGAGAGCTTTGCTCTTAGTAGAATATCTCAGAAATATTCCTTCATCACTTTTAGCGTCAAACTTGCTCAGATTCTCATCTCTCTTGATGTAACACTTACTACCAAAAACTTTAAAATAACTCACAATGGGAGTTTTCCCAGTCCAATACTCATAAGGGGTTTTAACTCTACCTTTCTTGATGAGTACCCGGTTCATAATATAGACTGCAGTGCTCACCGCTTCTCTCCAAAAAGTGTGAGCAACCTTTCCTTGGATCAACATTGTTCTGGCCGCTTCAACTACAATCATGTTAATCCTTTCTACTATGCCATTTTGTTTTGGTTTCCTTGGGGCAGACAACTGCCTCTTGATACCGCTATCTTCACAGTACCTGTTGAATTCATCTAAAGTGAATTCACCTCCTTGATCAGTTCTTAGGCATTTTATCTTTTGACCACTTTCCTTCTCTACTAATGCTCTAAAGGCTTTGAACTTTCCAAATGCCTCAAACTTGTCTTTCAAGAATGTGACCCACATCATTCTTGAGCAGTCATCAGTAAGAACCATGAAATACCTATCTCCCTAAATACTTCTAGTTTTCATAGGACCACACAAATCAGTATGCACAAGATCAAGCAAGTTTTCTGCTGAAAAAGACTTACCTTTGAAAGTTGAGGAAGACATCTTCCCAAGTTGACATTCTCTGCACAAAGAATTCTCTGATTTTTTCAGCAAAGGCAATCCTCTTACTTCCTTGATCTTACTAGCCTTTATAATATTATCAAAACTCATATGATAAAGTCTCTTATGCTATATCCAATTGTCATCAAACTTTTCCATCAGACACCGACTTATCTTGGCATTCAACTGAAACAAGTTACCTCTGGTCTGCTTACCGGTGGCAATAAGTTCACCACTTTTTCCAATTATACTCCAGACTCCACCTTTGAACTCCAGAATGAGTCCTTTATCATTTAGCTAAGAAACACTCAATGGGTTATGCTTAAGACCTTCTACTCAGTAGACATCATCTGCACTGCTCTTTCCATTCATTGAGATGGATCCTTTTCCTTTTACCAAGCAAGGTGCATCATTGCCAAATCTGACAACACCTCCATCATATTCTTCTAGAGACAAAAACTTTCTCCAATCACCAGTCATGTGGTGAGAACAACCACTATCAATAATCCACTAATTAGAGTTGTCAATATGAGAGACAAGTGCTTTCTTGTCAGACACTTCTTCCTTTACAGCTACAAACACTATGTCCTCATTCTCTTCATCCTCGGATTCTTCATCAATAACACCTTCATCCACTGCAACAAGACTATTTATTCTATTTCCTCCTTTATACTTTCTAAACCTCTCTAGTTTATCCTTATTATCATTGTTAGGATAGTTAACAGCTATATGTCCTATCTTATTGCAGGAAAAACATTTTAAAGGAAGCTTACCTCTATATTTTCCAGTACCTTTTGGAAGTCTCTTGGCAAGAAGAGCTTCAAACTCTATCAGAATCTCTTCATCATCCATACCTCTTCTTTGCATGGATTCATAACTGGTACTTACTTCTTTTCCTTTTCTAGTTGGTGCAGCAGATGCTCTAAAAGCTTACTTAGTCTTCTGAACACTGCCATCATAGCTATTCAACTCATTAGCAGTTAACTTTGCAATGATAGAGTCTAAGGATAGCTTGGTTTCGTCAATAGACCTTAGTTCCTGAATAGTAGCAACTCTGATTGCATACACCGGTAACAATGATCTCAAGACTTTACTAACAATGGTGGTATCATCAATTGTTCCACCCATGCTCTTGATATCTCCAACAATAGTCTTGATTCTTATGCCATATTGTTGAATGGTCTCACCTTCAACCATCCTCATATCTTCAAATTTTCCTCTAAGGCTCTCTTCCTTAGCTTTCTTTACATGCTCATCACCACCATAAATAGTTCCCAATGTGTCCCATACATCTTTAGTATTGTCCTTATCTTGTACATCAATGAACTCAATATCGGACAAACTGTTAATAAGGGCTTCGATGACTTGCCCATTTTCTTGAATGTCTCTTTTCTGATCATCAATTAGAGTGCCAGTGGGGATTACATAGACATTTTCAACATAGCTCCAGTGTTGAGCACCCAAACTCTTGATATAGATCTTCATTTTGTCCTTCTGTATTTTAAAGTTATCTCTATTGAACTTAAGACCTTCCCTCTTCATCATTAAGGCAGGATCTTTTTCCTCAAGTGGTTAAGCTTATATCATAGAGGACCTGGAGTTGTTGTAATACCAATTGATGAATAATGATGAAAAATAGATACTCTAACTAGTACTGAGAGGGGGGTAAATCAGTAGATACAAAAACTTCTTATCAAGTTTTCAAGTTAAAATAATACTAACCGGTTGTCTTCATTAGTGAACTTAACCATGGCAATATCGGTTAAACACAGTAAGACTTCAGACAATATAAACCAATAAAAATGAACCCTTCAAATACATTCAATACTTGATAACTACTTCACCCATAAACATATGCATGTGGTATATCAGCAATACCATAACCATTAGCTCTACATGCATAATCACTCAAACAAAGAATACTTAATCATCACATGAAAAATGCACAACTCATGACACATAGATTTTTCATGTGGAAACCCAAATGGGAAAAACCACGGTGGGGATGAATACCCACAAGTTTGTTTTGAACTCTTTTGAAGCTTGCTTTGTTAGGAGCCTATTCTGATTAAAGACTTTACAATAAGGTTCTGCTAGGAACCGATCCTATTAAAGATCACCCAGTTAAGGGATGGCTATATACCCTGTTAAAGGTTACCTTGCTAGAGGATTTAAAGAACTCAATGAGCTTGAATCACGTGATTAGAGGAGTTACAATAAGCCTGTTAAAGCTACCCAACAAAGGGATTTTCCTTCTATTGAAATGGTTAGAAGACAATAGGTAAAACTCTGATCTAATAATAGCACTATATGCTAAAGCAGATCCTTTTCAGTTCCTCTACTCTGCAATCACACTTTGCAGTTTTCTCTCACTGGTCTGAAAAGTATCTTATCACTCAAATACACACACAACTTTTTCCAAAAACTTACAATAACAAACATCATTGACCTTATAGACAACAATTAGGTCAGTAGCATAAACCCTAAACCCTAAGCATTTAGGTTTACAATTAAAAGTAGTTAAGTCCTGACCATCCAAACACTTTCCAGAGAGTGAAGCAATCTCAAGTAGATCACAAGTCATTCTGCATCATCCATTATTCACCACACATAGAAATCAGTAACTCATTATGCTTTCTTCTCATACCGCTAAGAAGAATGTTCATTCCCAAGGTAGACATTTAATGCATTTGATCTTCACATGCAAGATCATCAAGGAAATCCTTCACATGCACAAAACTGACATGGCATCTCAATCTCATCTTCATCTCTTAGCTAACTCATCATAGAATATCACCGGTTGCATCGCACAAGCTGGATTGCCAAACCGGGAACCCTAGAGCTGAGACTACCAACCGGTAGTCACACTTAGTGAAACCTAGACACCAGTTCACTTGCACTTATTGACATCAATGACAACATACATTATCATCATATCATCATACCGGTTCATCAAATGCCAACATAGGCAAGAAATCAGACTGGCAGAAGGTTTGTGTAAAGGAATGGAGGCCAAAGAAGATCCCAAGAATGGAGCCTTTGGGGAAGGTAAACCCTAAACTGTCGAAAGCTCAAAAATTATGTTTCTTTTTGGAAAACAAAAGTTGGAATGATTTGGTAGCATTCTTCAGAGGAAAGGATTTTTCATGAAATGGATTTGGAGATTGGACAGCTTTCATCCATGTTAAGAAATGGTGTGAGGAGAAATGGCCTTTCAAAGTGGATATAAATACAATGCCTAATGGCTTGTTCTTAGTAATCACATAGAATAATAAGGATAAGAACTAGGTCTTAAATAATGGGTCATTTTTCATGGGAGGTCAAGATTTGTATATCAGGGACTGGGAGCAGAACTTCAATCCTATTAAGGCCCCTCTGGAAGAAGTACCCATTTGGTTGTGACTTTATAACCTTCTGAGGGAGTATTGGAATGAAGAGAGTTTCCAGATGATTGGGAATAAGTTAGGGCTCTATATCAAGTTGGATGAGGCTATAGACAAAAAAAGATTTCAGTATGTATGCAAGAATATGTATTGGGTCGAAACCTCATTTCCCTCTGCCTGCATGGTTAGAAATAAATACAAATGCAAGATGTTGGGTACAAAAGGTTGAGGTAGAAGATCAATTGGAAAGATGTTATGTGTGTAACAAGGAAGGACATTCAACAGAGGTGTATTTGATTGGCCCTAAGGGTAAGTCAGTAGATTCTTCATTGGAAGTTACAGTGGCAAAGTTTGCGAATGAGGAGAAGGAGAAGAGGCAATCAAAAAATTTGGATGTTGGGGCTTCCCCTTCCATGATGGTACAAGCTGCTAAGGAGAATGAAGCAAATATAGGGAATGAACATATGGCGATCTCGAATGATGTGGATAAAATAGCGGCTATGAAGACATTGGATACAAGATTGGTGTAACCCCAGGAAATACCGAGTGCAAAAGAAAATTTCCAATCGAAACAGACTCAATGTGCAAACATGAATAATGATGAAAGGATTATTTGTGAAGAGGAGGGAGATGACACGATTTGGGATGATGAGAAAGATGATTGGGGAGCCTTTGATGAGGAAGATATTATAGAGTCTTACTATCAACCAAACTATTTCTCAGCTTGAAAATGCCTCCCTAGGGGAAAAGAAGTCCAGAGGTAGGAAACAAAACAGGATCCAGATTTGTATGGCAGGAAATACCAAAGGACAATGCAAACTTACAATAGGGAAGGGAGGACCCCTTCCTAAAGAAAAATGAAACTTATAAGTTGGAATGTCAGGGTTTGTAACGCTCCTAACAAACGTCATTTGAGCAAGTGTGGTCTTTAACAGATAAAACCAGATCCAGTATGTTTACAGGAGACAAAAATGATCTTGGAGGAGGCGGAGGGTTTGATGAGAGCGCAACGGTCATAGACAGGGGTTTTTCCAAGCATTGTGGGTTCATCGGGTGGACATCGTATACTATGGAATCCTACTCTTGTTAAGGTGGAGGAACTCATTAAAACTCAAGCTTGGTAGTTGTGTAATATATATTCTTGCAGTATCAATTGTGACTTCTTCCTCATTAATGTGTATGGCCCAGTGAAAGCTAATCTGAAATCGAAGATATGGAAACAACTATCATTGATTTTAAGTAAGTTGTCACAGAAACTGGTGATTCTTGGGGGAGATTTCGATGCAATTATAGACATGTGACGGATAAGAAAGGAGGAAAAGTTGGAGTCATTGCTTTATAAGTTGGATTCCAAAAATTTGTAAATGAGAATGGCCTGAGAGATGTAAGAACTAATAAAGGAACCTTCACCTGGTCCAATCGTAGATTTGGGGTTGATTATATTTCTTAGAAATTATACATATTCTTTTTGGGTGATTTTGATCCACCCACTTGGGGGAGGAACCCAAACAACATTATTTCTCATCTGCTTTAACTTGACAGTAGGTTTAGAAATATCTCAGCTAATATGCCATCTACTGATAATATCCTAGTCCTGAGTTGAAGTAGGAATAGGGTGTTCAAGCTTCCAAGAAGGACAAGAAGAGAAAAAGTTCTCCTCAATGGCATTCTTGACTCTCCGACCAATAGAAAGAGAAGAGGACTCTTTATCCCTGAAGATCCGGTTTTTTCTTTCTTTCCAAATCCCCCAAGCCATACGGAGTAACATAAGGCACCATAGCACTCTGAGAGAAGGATTATTTGAAGGGCAACTCCACTGAAGCCAACAGTCCAAGAGGCTCCTGGGAAGGCACCACATAATTTCCTAGACATCAAAAAAATGAGCCTAGACATCTCTAGAGAAGGAGCAATGGAGCAACAAATGTGAAGCATCTTCAGCATCTTCCTTGCACAAAAAACATTTGTTAGGGATAGCCATACCCCTTTTACACAAGTTGTCAATGGAGAGAATCTTATTCTACATAGAGAGCTAGAAGAAGATATTAATTTTAGGAATCAACAACTTATTCCAAATACTTGACCAAAAAGGGGTCAAAACAAAGGATCTCGTCAACAGGTAGAAAGCATGAGAGATGGAAAAAACTCCTGAGGAAGAACCACTCCACACCAAAGAGTCTTCAGCAAGGAAAGAAGGAATGTGAATATTAGCAAGCTATAATTGAAGGGGTTTTAGGATGGGATCCACACTGATGAGATTGAAACAGTTACCCTCTCTGATATAATCAGTTACCCAATAGCCAAACCTCTCCACACATCTCTCTTTAAGCTGAGCCTCCTAATGAAATTCAATCAAAGGCCCATCACCAGCTCACCAATCATCCCAAAAACTAGTTTTCCTCCCATTTCCAAGGAACCATCTTGATCCTTTAAGAATAATATCTTTGGAATTATGGAAATTAGTCCAAAGATTATAAGCCACCATAAGCACATTATAATCTTCTAAAAAACTTTGGGCAGTCTATTATTGAATATGTTTATACGAATTTATCCTAAGAATTCTCTGATTCCTAGCTAGTTGGTTTCTTTCTTTACTATGACTCTTCTAGAGATTTCCTCTCTATGATTTCAATGAAAAAATTTATTAACCAAATAAGTTATTATATTAATTTATTCTCACAACTTTTGGTCTTCAACATTACATTCCTTAAACATTGTTTTGGTTTTTTCTTGAAGTTTCCTATGCATTATTTATACTACTCCATTTCCTTGTTGAGTATATAGAGGCGAATTTTTTCTGAAATTGATATTTTTCTAATTATACTTGCCTAATATTATATTCCTAGAATTTTAGTGCTTCTTTTTTTATTACATTGATTCTAAACTTGATGTAGAAATTACTTCAAGAGATAAAATTATTCAAACTTGGCAATTTGGAAAGTAGACCCATATCTTTTGAGTAAATTTATCCATAATTATCATGATTTCCTAATGCAGATAATCTTCACCAAGCCACAAATATTAGAATGAACCAACTCTAACTTTTTGGAAGCTCCCCAAGTTTTCCAAAAATAAAAATTCATCTGTTTTATTTTCTTATAATGCAGACTTCAAAAACACATTTCACTATGGTGGTGGAATACCATGAGATATATTTTGATTAATGATTTCCTTTAGCTTTGCTAAGGGTTATATGACCAAGCCTTGAAATTAAGGATTTGGAAGAGATTGTTTTCAAATAATTTAGCATTGCTTTTATATACCTATATATGAGAATTCTCCTACAACAACCAAGATCTAGAGACCAATGAATAGCACAACACAAGAGAGACAAAGATAGACAAGAATAAACTATATTCTCATCAAGATGCAATAAGATTTATTGGATTGAATTACAATATAAATGATTCTTCTTATAAAGGCAAGGCTATGAGAGTACACAATCATGACACGTGGCTCAATGAGATACAAGGGTAGGTAGGGGAAATAATAAAATATTCCACAAGAGTTGGATCACTCATCGAAGGTGGAATGTGATAATAAGATATCACCATAAAAGATGGAATTTATCCTACAACCATCTTCCCTAGATGCACACTTCCCTAAGTGTCTCATATGCAAACTAAAATGAATGCATTATCCTAAGTCAACTTAAGTAAAATGTAATTATGAAACATAATTTACACCAATAGTATCACATACCAATTCCATTTACTATCATACACCTTATAATTTCCTTGTTCAAATATAACCTTCTTGTTTTTAACACTAATTTGGCTATTTGAGATAATAATAAAAAATATTCTTGGAATGAGTAATACATTAGAAATACATGTTTCACCTTGCATTGAAACATTGATAATTTGCCCAACTAGTTCAAATTTTAGTTGTTAATCATCTCCTATGTATCTTGATTATTTTCTTATAATTTTGAATTTGTTGATATTACTAGTCATGTGACAAGTGGCACTAAAACAAGGAACTAGATATCATAATTTATAACATATTTTGAAGCATCTACAAAAAATATTTTATAACTTTAATCATCTTCTCCAATTCTAAATTTAATCATCATACCTCCTTTTTTCCCTTTTGTTGACACTAAAAAATATTCTTCCTTACATCAAGAATCATTCATCGACAATTAATTAGTAATTCATTAATTATCTCATTTATGATTAATCACTCAAATATTTACCACATTAATTAATCCTCATTTATTTTTTATTTATCACTAATTAATTATTATTATTTATCCCATCATGTACCATTTATCATTAATAATTACTATTTATCATTTATAATTTTGATCTATTTAATTCAATAATATTTTATTATTCATTTATATGAGAGATAATTATCCATTTTTACCTCATCAATTAACCTATTTAGCAAATTAGCAACTTCCTCATTGATAAATCTATTAAATTAATTAAATAATTAATAATTATATTCTCACAAGTTGACTTTCTCTTTTACTTAGAAACTTCTTCTTCCCATTTATCTACTTAATAAATTAAGTATCTTATCATTATCCTCCTAAGAGGTTAAATGATAATTTTCTACTCTCATTTGAGTTAAACGCACAAGTAGACTAGTCAAATAAAGTCTTTAATCTTATCCTCATCCTTAATTTTATTTTTCACTAGATTCTTAAAATACAATCATTAAGTCATTTTTCATATCTCAAGTGTTTATCAAAGTGTACTCTATTGAAATACATTATCATTAAATATGATGTTATGCTCTTGAGTCACATACATATTGCTAATGAGCAAGTCACTACAACAAGTTTGTTCTAAAGTTTATAGTGAGATTTTTTTTATTAAAATAAGAAATTAAGGGCGCCAACCCATTATAGATCTATCACCAACCATCAAAAATTAGAAATGCAACATAACCAAACACAAAAGATAACAAAATAGGACAACTATAAAAATAAGAGCAGAGTTGGAGCCAAAAACTTTACATCCAATTTTGAAACAAATCTTTTCAGACCATTTATCTTACATATTAACCTAAGAAAATGAAGACTAATTAATAGGAGATTTCATCCTACATTAAACAATTGTGTAGGTAGATCCATTATTACCATCAAAACAATGATGTCTTACAAAAAAAAAGTGGTTCAAGACAAATACAAATAGAAAGAACAACATCATTAGCGATAACAACAATACCATTATAAGCAACAAAAGAGACATTGGCACTGTTATGAACATAATAATTAGTTTGGTAAACATCAGATATAAAAATAATAGAAGAAACCAAAAACCCAACATCACTCATTTTTACATCAAGAGCATATTTGGACTAGAAAATAGCACCAATAAGTAAATCAAATAGAACAACAAAATGACAAACATCAATAAAGGGAAAAATAGTAGGATGAATATTACCAAAGGAAGTAGAATTAGGACAAACAACATTCTTATCAACAACTTGGTCAGAAGGGATAGAGCTATCCTCATAGGAAACTAAAGGAGGAGAGGATAGCTCAAAGAGATCTGAATCACTAGAGTCATCAAGGTAGATCACAAGATTTTGATGCTAAGAATTAGTCCACTAAGAGGAAGGGTGCTTGCAAGAACCACGAGAGCAGTCTAAGGCTAAATGTCCCATAGAAAAGTAGTGCTTGTACCTAAAACGAATGCTTTCATAATCAACCAATTGATTCAAGGGTGATCTTGTACCTACAAAACAACATAACCTAGAAGGGCTTTTGATAGATTAATATCAACCAAAATACAAGAAAATGATGTGTGAAGGAAGTTAGTGGTACTAGTATCCACCCACAAAAAATGGCCTAAGGTATTCTTGATTGCGTCATAGGAAAAACTACACACTAGAACTAAAAGGAGAGATGAGAAAATATCACCCAAATAGGGGAAACATCAATGGATTTTTAAAGAGGGTTAAAAGAGGGGGTCTAAGGGAAAAGCAAGACAAGATGTGAATCCCACATCAACTCACGAGCCACTAAAATAGCATCCATGTCTATAGAAGAATTGACACCAACAATGAAAAATCCTCTAGTACAGAGGTAAATTTCCATCTTACCTACAACCAATTGAAGCCAATGAGAAGAGATCTAGCGATTTATGTCTAGTAAGGAAGGCCAGAGATGGAAAAACTTGCAGACCAACCCTTTACTATAGAAAAAATCCTCATTATCTAACGACTCATGGCCTAAAATCACCATAGGAGAAGCATAGGTACAAGGAATAGGCTTACGAATAGTGGTTTTAGCAAGAGAGGAAACTAACAATATTTTCTTGAGCATTTCAGCATATGAGGGATGGTGACATGTAACACCCACTCTAACAAAGCCAACTAAGTCAGAAGATGAAGCTCTATAGCTGCTAGTAACAACCCCAACTAGAGGCGCAGGCCTGGGAGAAACATAGCTCTTAGGGCAACACCTCCGATCAAGTGAACATAGGTCCAAAACCAAATCGTACATAGGGGAACCATTGGCAATGGATGAAAGAAGGACCTCAAATCTATGAGTAGGGAGTGGGAGAAAGGATTTTGAGTTTGTATGGGCATGAAAACCTAGGAGCGTCATTGGGAGAACTATTAATGCACTTGTTAAATAAGAACTAAATTTGTTAATGTTAGTGTGTTTATATTTTCAATCTCTTTATTTTTCATTTTCATTGTATACATGGTCTTTGTTTATTTATATTTCTTCTTCTTGATGTATTCACCCTCAAAATGATCAAGATGATTGCAATAATAACAAACCATTCCCTTTCTTTGTTCATTAATATTCATAACATGATGTCTTTTGCATTGAGGCTTGTATCTCTTGAACGAAGAGATAAAAATATTTTGTTTATTTAGCTTCAACATTTCTATTAGGTTTTTTATTTCATGTTGTAAGAGTATATCCTCCAAAGCTTTCAATTTCATAATAATCAATTTTCTACTCAATGTAAATGTAGCATTAAAAATATTAATATAATAATAATAAACTATTATAATTTATGAATCACTAAAAAATAATATATCTAATGTAGCTGGAATCTTATCTTGATTTATGAATTATATAAATTGTGATGTTAAAGAGTTATGAATTTATGAATTGGAAGACTTCAAAACCAGGAGATAGTTTAGAATTCGCCCAAATGAATTTTGTGACTGATATTGTATTTGTGTGTTTGTGTGCACTTGCAGCTGTTTCTGGCAACGGATTCGTGGCGAGAGATATGACGTTCGAGAACACGGCAGGGGTGGAGAAGCACCAGGCTGTGGCACTTTGAGTGGGCTCTGACCAGTCGGTGGTGTATCGGTGCAGCATCAAAGGCTACCAAGACACTTTGTATGTCTACTCCCTCCGCCAGTTCTACCGCGAAGTTGATATCTACGGTACCGTGGATTTCATCTTCGGCAACGCTGCGGTCGTCATCCAGAACAGCAATATCATCGCCCGACGTCCCATGAGCAACCAGATCAACACAATTACTGCCCAAGCAAGAACGGATCCTAACGAAAACACCGGAATTTCAGTCCAGAATTGCATAGTGTCGGCGTCTTCCGATCTCGAAGCTGTGAAAGGGTCCATCAAGACATACCTGGGGAGGCCGTGGAGGGAATACTCTCGCACTGTGTTTATGCAATCTACTCTGGGCGATCACATTGGCCCTGCTGGTTGGTTGGAATGGGACAGCAATTTCGCTCTGAGCACATTATACTACGGGGAATACAGCAACACCGGAGGTGGCGCAGGAACGTCAAAACGTGTGAATTGGCCTGGCTTTCACGTCATCACCAGTGCCACTGAAGCCGCCAAGTTCACAGTTGCTCAATTAATCTCTGGGACCTCATGGTTTCCAGCTACAGGAGTCGCTTTTACTTCAGGCTTGTAACTGATATTTACTATATACCTGTTTACAATAATTTTAATTGCTATTCAATTTGTTGTATAAACATCGCGAATAATTTGCTTATGACATCGGAGCAATCTGCCACGGCTTTATTCTCAGTCAAACAGCGTAAAGAAACACAGTTGAAATTGTCATGTAACTTTGCTTGGTCTCCTTGCGGCAATCTATGGAACAATATGGAAGTGCCAATATTTAATTATAGATGATGGGGACTCTTATTTGTTTCTAATAAAACAAAGTTGCATATGTTATGGCCATTGCAAACTATTCTGAGAGCTTTTTGGCATTTGCAAACTATTCTGAGAGCTTTCTGGCAAGGGTTGTAGCATCCGGGTATAACCGGGAAAGAATTTCATCTCCTCAAATTAGATATAATGTTGCATTCAAAACTTTTTCAGAAAAAAAGTTATATTTCTCTCATATTTTGAGACTCCTACCCAAATGCAATTTACCAGTGTAGATCCAATCTCCACAACAATTGACACCATCATATTAATAGGGTTACCAGGATTATGTCAATTATGGCTACCCCATCAGCAATACTCTGGGCCTTGTATTGCACCAAATGAAAGAACAAGGAGTGACTGAAGATAGGTTTCAATTGCGATGCTACAGGAGAATAGCGTTCTTACAACATTAAGGACCATTGGAAGATCAAATTGTGTTTATAGTATTAATATATACAAGATATTATTAAATTTAATCACTAGAGAAGTACTAGAATTGTCACGCACCTCTATGTTTTCAATGGCATCGCCATTAACTAGAATAGTACTAGAATTGTCAGGCACCTCTATGTTTTCAATGGCATCACCATTAACTAGAATAAGATGAGAAAATTAATCTGTCCTAGTTACAAGAGTAATATTATAAATCTATTATAAAGAAAGCTAGAAAACATTTGACTGATACAATCTTGACAACAAATAATGGAGTTATGCATCATAGTTATGCGTGCAAAATCATTCAAATTGTAGACTAAACAAGCATTTAATACTCACAAACATCATCGTCATTTAGAAGAGGCTGAGATGCAACTGCGACTAGGTCTACCTCATGTTTAAGGAAAGTAAGAGAATGAAATCATCAAAATAAAATAAATGGACAAGCAAGATCAAATCTTAGAACTCCCCATAAGATTAAGAGAAGAATATTGTGAATGCCCCACTCATTGTTGTTGAACTCTACAAGGTCAATTTGAATCTCTAGGGGAGCAAGAGAAAGAGGTTCCTTAAAGAACAATAGGAATCTTCTCACACACATTGTCATTTATAGAGAATAGTTAATATAGACTCAAAGTATTGATTGGAAATCACTAATATCTTACATATCACTAATGAAAAAGAGTGACTTCTAAAATATTAGTCGTAAAAATCCTTATGTCAAGTTGGGACATTCTTATAAGTCAATTAGTTAGTAACATCAAACATGACAAGAGCACATTCCCCATGAATGTTGCATTCAAACAAAAAGAATAGCAATGATATTCATTTGCCACCTTAATCCTAGCCAAAAATAGAATACAAATGCTAGTTAAGGAAAAAAACTATAGAGAATTTAAATTTTGAAAAATAATTATGACAACATTCCATCAAACTTAAAAGGTTAACTTAATCAGTTAGAAAAAACTTAGAATTTTCATTATTTAACTAAGAGTACAATTTTATTCAATAAACAAATGAATACACATATAGCATATTTTGATGGATATGATATAGTTGCTCACATATTTTGAGCATGGCCTTTGTTCATTATATTCAAGTATTAATTCATTAATAAGTTCTCTAGTATCATTAGTGATACTTATATGACTATGAAGGTTGGCACCAAAAAATCCATCCTAAAAAACCATATCTGCATTGTGCTTCAACTATATCAATTGTACTCGAACTATTGGATAATTATAGTCGACATAAACATCACCGTTTTCATCTCTATTCCAAAACCGTACATGAAACTTTCACTTCATACGGCTTCTCAATGGTCATTAAGAAATAAAGAACAGAATTAAAAAAAGCACCAGAATATTCATAAATCGAACCAATGAGATTTCGTCTACAACAAATAATAGGAGCTTTTGAACCTATCTCAACCTTCAGTTTTTTTTGTGGGAGAAAGAAACTTGTGGAAAGGATTACTTCGTTTTGGATAGCCATTTTTATTTTAAGTAGATAGAAAGATCTTCTAGATCGGGGTTCTGGAGACTATATGTGATACATAAATATACTTACATCTCTCTCTCTCTCTCTCTCTCTCTCTCTCTCTCTCTCTCTCTCTCTCTCTCTCTCTCTCTCTCTCTCTCTCTCTCTCTCTCTCTCTCTCTCTCTCTCTCTCTCTCTGTATATATATATATATATATATATATATATCTGTGTGTGTGTGTGTGTGTGTGTGTGTGTGTTTCTTATATTATGCACTCATAATCATTTATGTATCAAATAGATTATAATAAAATTTAAATTCAAAAAAATTATCAATTCCATTTTTAGTTGAGCTTAGTTATCTAATAGCTTAAGTCAACACCATGATTTCAAGATAAGAAGGAACCCTAACAACTCAACCGACAATCTAGAGTTAACCGAATTAGGTACTTAGTTTGCAACTCCTAATCTCTATTCTCTATTAGCAAAACATGACCTTTCACCTGCTTACCTCCCATTCCCCATGATACTTTCCCTCCCTTCATAGAGAATAATGAATTTCCTACAATCACTAAGTCAAAACAATGTATTTTGTCCAAAATCTCATCATTAGCTTTAACATGTACAAACATGATTAAATAGCTCAATAAAACTTTATGATTTTTCATATAAAATCATTCACTTGTGTATTTTGAACCACTATTGAATATATTTAAATAAAATCACATAATAGTGCATTAAAACATAGCAAAGTATTAGTGAACAAGAGGGATGTAACAAAGAGTCTAAGTAAATTAGAACATTAGCTATGAGCGGAGCAGGAGCAGGAGTGGGAGCAGGAGCAAGAGCAGGAGTCTTAGTTCATTCAGGTTTGAATTTGAATGGCCCTGGTGTGGGGTTCCCTGGTTATGGGGACCTAGGGGTTTCCCCTGTGACTCGTCCCTCTGCTAAATCAGATCCTAATCCCACGGATGGGGCCTCAAACGGTACATGGGATGGTGGTACCCTGCAGAATACTACCAATGGTAAATATGTCATCCCCGACAAATGTGGTGGTGTTGAGGGCCCCAATACTGTAGAGGTCTTTTTTAAGATTCCATCTGCGGAGTGCAATAAGAAATGGGCTTCATTATTTGGGTCTAAGCTTAAGGGTAAGGCCATTTCATCGGTTCCGCATAAAGTTGACCTAGAGTCTGGTGCTTGCTCCATCTCTATCCCAGACTGTATTGTGGATCACAATATGGCTTACATGAACTTAGTCTTGGTGGGTAAGTTTGTAGGACCACGTCCCAAAATTGAGGCTGTTAGAGCCTGGGTGTCTAGAAAATGGAAGGATAAGGGTCAAATTGATGTTGTTGCTATGGTTGATGGTTTCTTCACTTTTTCATTCTCTTGTGAGGAATCTCTTTGATCTGTTTTGGCAGGTGGTCCCTGAATGCTCGGCAAAGCCTCACTGGCCATCAAAAAGTCAGAACCAGGATTTAATCCCAAAGATTGGGAATGTAATGACGCCCCAAAGTGGGAACGGAATACTTTAAATTCTAACAGGAGTGTCCTAGATATTCCCATTCAACTGGTCATTAAAATGGGTAGCTCTATCGAGATGAAACCTCAAGTTTCTCTCCCTCTGGAATCATCCCAAGAGGACTCAAGTCCTTTTATTGAGGTCAAACCCAAAAATAGAAGAAGGAATTCCCCTATTGGCCAATCTACTCTGGCCTCTTGGGGGGGTTCAACTAGAAATAGACAAAAAGTGGATTGTGGGTCAGATTCACGGGGGATGGGGAGGCCACCCAATGTGGTTAGTAGAGATAGGAAGATTCACGCTTCCATTGCGGACGAAGCCCAAAGAACGTTACCAAAAATGGGGATGGGATCCCCCTCTCCTGCTAAATGAAAATTATTTCGTGGAATATAAAGGGATTGAGTCATCCCCATAAGCATGATCTGCTATCCAACTTGGTTAGGGATCATAAGTCAGATATTTTCCTTGTTCAAGAGACTAAAATGCCTGGTTGTAAAGTGGAATATTAAATTGGCATTTTTTTAAGATTGTGGTGTTCATTGTGTTGATGTGGGTGGTGCTTTTGGTGGTATCATCACTCTTTGCAATCCGAGACTGTTATGTGGTAAGGTGGTTCTCTCTTCTCCTAATCACATTGCTACTAGATTCTATAATCTTAAAGATGGATCCTCTTGGATTATTTCCAACATCTATGCTCCTAATGGGAGAACTGCTAGGAAAGTTCTCTAGTCTTCCATTTGTCATCCTAGATCGCTTTTCCCTAATGATAAATGGATACTTCTGGGCAATTTCAACACCCCTCTCTCAAACTTGGAGAAATCTAGGGGCATGCTTATTTCTATTGATAGTAGACAAGACTTGGCTGATATGATTAATTTTTTGAGCTTGTTGGACCTAGATCTTATTGGGGCTAAATTCACTTGGTCCAACAAACACAATGGGGAGGACCTCATACAAGTTAAGCTGGATAGGGGCCTTATCTTTCCTAACTGGATACAAAATACTTCTTGTAAACTCAATTCCTTGACCCGATTAGGATTCGATCACTTCCCTATTTGTCTTTCAGTGATTCCGTTGTCTGGAAGAAAAGCGTACCCCTTCAAATTTGAGAAAATGCGGCTGATGGCCCCTGACATCCATGATAAAATTATGAAGTGGTGGAATATTGATATCCAGGGTACAGCCATGTTTCGTATTGCCAAGAAGTTATCCAATGTCAAGTCCAATATTCAACGTTAGAACAAGTCCTCTTTTGGTAATATTTTCAAAATTAAAGATAAGCTCAAGTAGGATCTTGAGGAGCATCAAAAGCATATCCAAGATTTTGGGTTTGATAATGACATCTCGAACAAAAAAATTGAGATTTTAACTAAACTGCATGATATTATTTCCAAAGAGGAGGAATTCTGGAAGTAGAGATCTAGAGCCTTATGGCTTAAAAGTGGTGACAAAAATATAGTTTTTTCATATGACGACCCTCAAGCATAGGGTTGTTAATAGAATCAGTAAAATTCAGGTTAGCCAGAGATGGATTGATAAGCATGAAAAGATTTTCTAGGAAGCCATCAGTTACTTCACTAATCTCTTATCAGTTGATGACCCTCTTAATGCTTTGGCCCAAGATGAGATCTTGCGGGAAGTTCCCAACATTGTCTCTCAGGATATGAACTCGAAGCTAACTAGAATCCCCACTCATGATGAAGTTCGCAATGTAGCCTTCTCTTTTGAAGGTAACAAAGTCCCTGGCCCTGATGGTTTCCCTCTGATCTTCTTTCAAAACTTCTGGCAAATCTTAGGCTCTGATGTGGTCATCGCAGTGCATGAGTTTTTTGGGTCCTACTCTCTTCTGAAGGAGCTAAATGTCACCTTGTTTGTCCTCATTCCTGAGAAACCTCATGCCTATTCTTTTCAAGATTTTAGACCTATTAGTCTATGCAATTCTATCTATAAAATTTTCACCAAGACCCTGGTGCTCAAGCTTAAGAAATACCTCCCCTCTTTAATTTCAAAAAACCAGAATGGGTTTGTTCCTGGTAGGCAGATTTTGGATTCCATAATTGTGGTGCATGAGAACATTCACTCCTTATCTATCAATAAAAAACCTGGTTTTTTTTTGAAATTGGATCTGTTGAAAGATTTTGATAGATTCAATTGGAGTTTTCTTCTCAGAATCCTGAGGGCATTTGGATTTGGAGATAACTTCATCCAGATTATTGATCAATGTGTGTCCACTCCCAAATTTTCAGTCTTGATCAATGGTGTTGACTCTGGTTTCTTCTCTGCGTCAAGGGGCATTAGATAGGGGGATCCTTTATCTCCTTTCCTTTTCATTTTGATGAGTGAAGCTCTCAGTAAAATAATCCAAAGGGAAGTTAGAAAAGGTAATCTTTTGGGCTTACGGCCCTCTTCTCAGGCCTCTACCTGTTCTCACCAACAATTCGTGGATGATACTTTGTTGATGGGGGAAAGCTTAGTTAAAGAAGATAAGAATTTAAAAAATACTCTAGATACTTATGAGCAAGGTACTGGACAAAAAATTAGCTTGGCTAAAAGTTCCATTTTTTTCTTTAACAACCTGGATGACAGGAAAATGAAGGTTGCCATGATTTTGGGGTGTAAAGTTGGGGTTCTGCCCAACTCTTATTTAGGTCTTCCCCTCTGTCATGGTCTGGCCACAGATTCCTTCTGAGCGAATCTTATTGATAGATTCCAGAATAAGCTGGCTAGGTGGAAAGGTGCTTTGTTAAGCCAGGCTGGTAAGCTCCAGCTGCTCAAAGCTACGCTACAGAGCCTCCCGATGTATGCTATGATTTTATTCAAAATTCCTGTCAAAATTGTTGATAGACTAGAAAGAATTCAAAAACAAATTGTGGATAGGGACTGAAATTAAGAATAGGTTGCATCTTATGGCTTGGAAACAAGTTTGCCTTCCCAAATCTATTGGGGGGGGCTGGACATTAGAAATCTGAGAGATTTCAATAAAGCCTTGATGGCCAAGCATTTGTGGAGATGTCTTAAAGAGAATAATGAATGGATTGACATTTTCAAAGATAAATACCACATCCAGGGTATCCAAAACACGAGCTGGAATCTTATGACCTTCCCAACTCTGTCTCTGATTTATGGAGCAATTTCTTTGGTTCCACCAATATTATCTTGCATGGTTGTAGATGGGTGCTAGGGAAAGGAAATAAAATTATATTTTGGGAGGACTGGTGGATTGGTGATGGCCCCCTTTCGGATTCTGTTTGGGCTCCTCCTTTCAAAGAATTATATCTCGTAAAAATTGGCTCCTGGGTGGTTGATTATATTAGAGATTGAGTCTGGTTAGATCTCAAATCTGTGGATGATGCTTCGATGCCTTTGCGACCTTGCTTAAATTGCATTCATATCCCTCGCTCTCATGTGGAGGATGAAGTATTCTAGAATTTCTCCTCTTCAGGGAAATTCAAGGTTGTTGATGCCTACAAGTTCATCTCCAGAAGTTTATATCCCTCCTCCTTCTGAGATGGTATCTGGAATAAGCATTTAACTCCAAAAATTAACATCTTTTTTTGGCTTTTCATATAGAGTAAGATTTCTACCATTGACAACCTTTGCAAAAGAGGTCTCCCTATTACTAGCAGATGCTTCCTATGTAAAGAAGCAGCAAAAAATGATGGTCATCTATTGCTGCATTGCTCTTTTTCCATGGATATCTCAAGTTTCTTCCTTGTTATCTAGAACACTAATTGGGTCTTCCCTGATTCTGTTCAAAGGTTGTGGTTTGAATGGAAGTGCCCCTTCGACAATCAGGCTTTGGGAGTCCTCTGGAATATGTCTCTTCCTCATATTGTGTGGGGTATTTAGAAAGAAAGAAAGAATAGAGTTTTTGGAGATTTGGAATCTCTTGCGCTTGTAGTGGCTATTAGAATTAAAAATGTTATCAAAGTGAATTTTCTTCACTCCTGCTCCAGTAGAAAGAATGACCATCCCCTCCCTACTCTCCAGGAAGAGTGGGATACTATCAAACAGTGGCAAATTGGCTAGAATATCTCCATTCCTATGCAAAAAATTCAACAATGCAGACATAATGTTCTATGGCATCCCCCCTATGGGATAGATCAAAATCAATGTGGACGGGGCGGCTAAAAGGGAATCCTGGGCTGACTGGGTATGGGGGAGTGGCTAGGAATCATATGGGTCTATCTATTTTTGCGGTGGCGCTCCCTCAGGGCACCCAGTCCAACCATTTTGTGGAGGCTAGCGTTGCCCATTTAGGGATACACATGGCTAAAAGGGAAGGATTTAGAAAGGTCTGGTTAGAATCTGACTCACTTAACATTATCAACTGTTTTAATGGGTGTATGGATCCTATCTGGACTATTGCCAACTTGATCAAAGATTGTTGTGATATGGACTATCCTATCTCTCACATATTTTAGGAAGGCAATAAAATAGAGGATTTATTAGCCAATATGGTTGTGGGCTATGTGGCTACAAAATGGTGGAGCAATCGGGACTCTTTCCCAAAAAACTTGTGCGACCTGGCATATGATGGTACCATCCACTTGCGGTAATTAATAAAGAACAATCATGATTTGATTAAGTTGTTGGGGAAATGGTTTCCTTTCGATTTCCCTATTCGAAGATCTAGAAACTTCCCTTATGCCTGGATTTTCTGCCTTCTTGTGTGGCCCCTGTCCTACTTCTATTTGGAGACTTGTCTTGTGTGGCCCATTTCTTACTTCTATTTGGTGACCCGGACCATTATGGGTGGGGACAAGAATAGGCAAGAACAACCCACTTTTGATAAATGGAAGAAAAATAAGGAGGTGTGGCAATAAATTGTTGATGGGGGGATGATTCCCTTCTTGGAAAGACTCCATGGCCCTTCTCCTCTGCTCACAGAAACGTTTGTCAACGGGTGGAAGAAAGGGGTTTTGAGGGCTTATGGTGCTAAATTTCAGGTGGATTAAACCTTGGTGGCTATGGTTACGGGTTTGGCTATGAATGGCAGAAGGTTTTACAGAGATAGAAAAACAGGGGAGGAAGACATGGCGAATTTTTTTGATAAAGATAAGGAGCGTTTAAGAGTTAATAAAATGGTGGATAGTGGCTACAACAAAAAGGACCTAATGGCTCCCTGAGCAGATATGGCTGAATTCATTATGAGGTACATTACGCTTGATGGTAGATATGCCAGTATCTTTTCTTATCATTTTACCATATTAAATCACTTTAGGCATGGCAAAGTTATTTCGATTCCATTCTATCTGGTTTCTTCTTTGGAGAATAGTTTAGAAAAACATGTTGAGAATCCAAATAATCTGGTCCTCCATGAAGGGCTTATTGTGCTCATTATGGAGTATGCCAAAGCCCATGAAGTTGTGCCCTCTCTCTCTGAGAAAGGCCAAATCCCTAATATTGATGTTCAAGATGTCTTTGATATGGATATGAAGATGGAGGATAGTAGGAGCGCAAAACCTCTTATTGACCCTGATTACAAGCCGGTTGAAGAGGGTGAGATGTTGGTCACTCCTGGAACCCATAGCAGCAAGAACCCCCCCAGATGGGATGTAAGTAAATATAAATCGACCAGTAAGATGGTTTCTCAAACTGAGACTTATTTCAAAAAGACAAAGTTGGTTGCTAAAGACTATGGTACCAAGACCTTGGACCAGGAAATCAAATTGGACATTCCTCTTCATGTCCTGAAGGAGAACCAAGGGACTCTTCCTAAAGATGTGGATAGTGGCTTACAAAAGGAAAGTAATCTAATGAATCTGGTGATGGAAGCAACTAGAAGATAAGAGAACTACTGGAAGTGGGTGGGGAAGGATATTGATACCCTCGAAGAGGGGATTATGGAGATAATTAATATCTTCACTGATTCGCCTAAGCCTAACAAAATGGAGAATCTCATGATCATGACCCAGAATATTTCCCATGATGTGGAGGCTATGAAATGTAATCATGAGAAAAGAATTGAGAAGAATTGAGAAGGTTGAATAGTCTATGGAGGAGATCAAGAATAACCTTAAAAGAATCTAGTTGACATAAGCAAGGAGGCCATGAGAAATAGTATGGAGGGGCTGGAAAAGATCAATGCCATGGTGGCAGAGTACAAATCCAATCCTATTGATAGTGATTATCCTGGTGACAGTAACAAAAAGAAAGAACTAGGTGGTGAAGACTCTGTTGTGGGTGGCAATAAAACTATGGGCCCTAGTTCCAAGACCAGAAGCAGGAGCAGCAATAGGGGTACCTCTAGGTTCATTATGGAGGACTTGGAGGAAATAAAAAAATTTATCATCCAGAAGAACAAGGAGCTGGTGCACTAGCTTAATTGAGTGTTTGTTTGTGCTTTGTTTTGTTGCCTGTTGTTTCTTTTTGCTTTTGAGATCAGTCTGGGGTGTTCCCCTATTTTGTAGTTGGTTTTTGTTTGATTGGTTGATTGCCAGTTTCTATAAAACTCATGGTTTCGGGTCCATGTAAAACCCATTTATCTTTATCAAAAACAAAGAGTCTAAGTAATTTAGCACTTTCTAGTCATGAGAATCCTCATTCTCAACCTTGTTGTATGTATAAATGTATTATATTTTCTATTTTCTTAAATTGAAATAGTGCTCTTATTTTGGATTCTTTTGCATGTTCAAAATGTGTATTGACAAATTTATTTAATTAAATTCCTTTATTTGGGTTATCTAGGATTATCACACAATAACTCGTCATCCATACACCTTTAAGAAAAATTTATTTGAACTCGATTTTCAATCCAACTCTTTTGGATTAAATAGTATGTATATATTAAAGAAATTTGAAACTTGATATTGATATTTAATGTGGATGCACATTGTTTTACATGTTGTATAAATCATGTATTTCAATTAAATCATCTAAAACGAATATCATCACTTGTCATATATTTTTTAATTAAACCTTTAAATTCTTTAAATATAAAGTCAAAAAAATCAAAACATTTGCAGTTGTGTGGAAGAATTTAACCTAACTTTAAATCTATTTTAAAAATTTATCTAGATTATGAACTAGCAATTCTATTTTTTCGTTCCTTGACTTTTAACTCCAATTTTTTAGGATCCTCTTATTGATCTTTACAACTCTCCATTAAATTTCATTTTTTTTAATAGTGTACTCTAGATCACACTACCATTCCATTTCATTTATTGGCCTAATTATTTTCCATGTTCCTTTCTCAAGCTCTATTGTGTTTTTACCTTGTACCTTTCTCCAACTATTTCTCTTAGCTAGATTCTAAAGGAGCAACAATAACTTCTTTCATTATGTATAAAATATTAAATTTAAATGTGTATTATATATAGTAAATAAAAATATTCTTTAATAGAATATCACTTCCAATAATGGACTGTATGAATCTTACTTTTATTAAAATATAGAACCAATGCCTTACATGTTGGAATATTAAGTAAAATGGGTGTACAAGGTATCAAGTCACTTGAATAGGAAGGTGTCATCGTTAGTGTTTCCCTTTTGAAGTTAAATTTCTTTCAAAATTTCTTTTTATATTCATGAAAATAAATCTACCATTCCAAAGGATTGTCTAATAATACTTGTGGGATGTTGTATCTCAACAAACTATTCTACTCCATATTTTTTAATTAAACTATTTTCTAGCCATTTAACTAGGCCCCTTTAAAGCTTTGATAAAAAATATATATGCTGCCTCAAATTTATTTTTTATCATTTCTCTCATTTAGAACTAGAGATTATTGGGATTTTACTTTCTTGACTTCTATTAATTTTTTTCTATAGTAATAAGTTTACAATAATACATTTATTTTTTAACATAATTTCTTATGGCTTGAAAAAATTCAATACATTTATTCTCATTATATTTGGATATGTAATTTTTCTAGCACTAATCAAATAAGGCTAAATAGTTCAAAGTCAAGGAGTTTATATGAATAATATCACCATTGTTAGCATAGATACTCTATTGCTTATTAGTTTTCGAGAAATTAAAATCTAATTGTTACTAGCTTTGAATATTTATCATGTCATTGGTGAAAACTTAAAGAATTTTTTTGGAGGTCATTCATCTTTGCATTTGAGGATCTAGTATGACTTTATGATGTTGAATAGAAATAATATTATTTTAATGAGGTTCAAATTTGGGAGAAAATGGATTTAGAACAACTTGATGATTATTGTTAGGAAGAGAAATTTGTTAGAAATACACAAATAGTATTTAATAGCATGGTTGTTTATATAAGTAGAACCTTGCATGGATGGAGGTATAAGTTATTGAATATTCATTTGAAGTGTCACAAAATATAGTGGAATTGCATGAAAAATATATTTTAGGTATTGGTATATTATGCCTAGGATAAGATTCATTAATATAGTATTATGCATCAATTGATAGTTTATCATGGGAATTTGATTATAAGGATTTGGTTGATTGATTGAGGATAGCAATTTCAAACCACACTTGAAGGCATAATTTGTTGATCAACTATTGAACCCTCATTGTACACGTGTGTCATGTGTTACAATAGTAATAGTCTACCTCATAAACATAAAGTAGGGGTATCAAAGGCTATCAAATGCATTTGGCCAACCATGAAATGGTTTGGTTTTCTTATGACAAACAAGCTTGTGGATAACTTATGAAAATAGGTATTGAATGGTCTCGTGGGTTTATTATGATCTCTTTGAGTAGTAGGAAACTAATCATACACAAGGAAAATATTTATGAACAATCTGAAATGGTTAATAGAAAAGTTTCAAGTTCATCCCAATAAGTTACATATCTCTAATAGATAATCCAAGATACCATCTGAAAGATAATTTATTCAGGGTATATGAAAAAGTTTATTTCTATATATTATATTTTAATCAAGAATTCGAGCTCATGTTAAGACATATTTGTAAGCATGTGTGTTCTCCTTAATATTTTGCAACTCCTATCCAAATGCAATTTACCAGTGTAGATCCAATTTCGACAATAAATGGCACCATCATATTAATAGGGTTACCATGATTATTCAATTATGGCTACCCCATCAGCAATACTCTAGGCCTTTTATTGCACCAATTGAAAGAACGAGGAGTCAATGAAGATAGGTTTCAATTTCTACAAGATGCTACAGGAGAATAGTGTTCTTACAACATTAAGGACCATTGGAAAATCAAATTGTGTGTTTATAGTATTAATATATAAAAGATATTAATAAATTTAATCACTAGAGAAGTACTAGAATTGTCATGCACCTCTATGTTTTCAATGGCATCGCAATTAACTAGAATAGTACTAGAATTGGCATGTACCTTTATATTTTCAATGGCATCACCATTAACTAGAATAAGATGAGAAATTAATTTTTCCTAGTTACAAGAGTAATATTATAAATCCATTATAAAGAAAGCTAGAAAGCATTTGACAGATACAATCTTGACAACAAATAATGGAGTTCTACATCATAGTTATGCATGCAAAATCATTGAAATTATAGACTAAACAAGCATTTAATACTCATAAAACATCATCGTCATTTAGAAGAGGCAGAGATGCAACTGTGACTAGGTCTACCTCATGTTTAAGGAAATTAAGAAAATGAAATCATCAAAATAAAATAGATGGACAAGCAAGATCAAATATTAGAACTCCCCATAAGATTAAGAGAAGAATATTGTGAATGCCTCACTCATTGTTGTTGAACTCTA
This sequence comes from Cryptomeria japonica, assembly GCF_030272615.1. Classification (NCBI taxonomy): domain Eukaryota; kingdom Viridiplantae; phylum Streptophyta; class Pinopsida; order Cupressales; family Cupressaceae; genus Cryptomeria; species Cryptomeria japonica. The sequence goes on from NC_081410.1 coordinate 567,223,896, forward strand.
CAAGGTCAATTTGAATCTCTAAGGGAGAAAGAGAAAGAGATTCCTTAAATAACAATAGGAATCTTCTCACACACATTGTCATTTATAGAGAGAAATTAATATAGACTCAAAGTATTGATTGGAAATCACTAATATCTTACATATCACTAATGAAAAAGAGTGACTTCTAAAATATTAGTCGTAAAAATCCTTATGTCAAGTTGGAACATTCTTATAAGTCAATTAGTGAGTAACATCAAACATGACAAGAGAACATTGCCCATGAATGTTGCATTCAAACAAAAAGAATAGCAATCATATTCATTTTCCACCTTAATCCTAGCCAAAAATAGAATACAAATGCTAGTTAAGAAAAAAAACTATAAAGAATTATGACAGCATTCCATCAAACTTAAAAGGTTAACTTAATAAATTAGAAAAAGACTCGAATTTTCATTACTTAACTAAGATTAAAGTTTTATTCAATAAACAAATGAATACACATATAGCATATTTTGACAGATATGATATAGGTGCTCACATATTTTGAGCATGGCCTTTGTTCATTATATTCAAGTATTACTTCATTAATAAGTTCTCTAGTATCATTAGTGATACTTATATGACTATGATGTATATTATATGTGATACATAAATATACTTACGTCTCTCTCTCTCTCTCTCTCTCTCTCTCTCTCTCTCTCTCTCTCTCTCTCTCTCTCTCTCTCTCTCTCTCTCTCTCTCTCTCTCTCTCTCTATATATATATATATATATATATATATATATCTGTGTGTGTGTGTGTGTGTGTATGTATATTTGTGTGTGTGTGTGTATGTATATTTGTGTGTGTGTGTGTGTGTGTGTGTTTCTTATATTATGCACTCATAATCATTTATGTATCAAATAGATTATAATAAAATTTAAATTCAAAAAAAATAAATTAGCAATTCCATTTTTAGTTGAGCTTAGTTATCTAATAGCTTAAGTCAACACCATGATTTTAAGATAAGAAGGAACCCTAACAACTCAACTGACAATCTAGAGTTAACCAAACTAGGTACTTAGTTCGCACCTCCTAATCTCTATTCTCTATAAACTAAACATGACATGACCAATACTTACAGGTTTTAGAGACTTAGATGGCAACATGACCTTTCACCTACTTACCTCCCATGCCCCATGATACTTTCCCTCCCTTCAGAGAGAATAATGAATTTCCTACAACCACTAAGTCAAAACAATTTATTTTGTCCAAAATCTCATCATTAGCTTTAACATGTACAAACATGATTAAATAGCTCAATAAAACTTTATGATTTTTCATATAAAATCATTCACTTATGTATTTTGAACCACTATTAAAGATATTTAAATAACATCACATAATAGTGCATTAAAACATAGCAAAGTATCAGTGAACAAGAGGGATGTAACAAAGAGTCTAAGTAATTTATCACTTTCTAGTCATGAGAATCCTCATTCTCAACCTTGCTATATGTATAAAAGTATTATATTTTCTATTTTGTTAAATTGAAATAGTGCTCTTGTTTTGGATTCTTTTGCATGTTTAAATGTGTATTGACAAATTTATTTAATTAAATTCCTTTATTTGGGTCATCTATGATTAACACACAATAACTCATCATTCATATACCTCTAAGAAAATTTTATTTGAACTCAATTTTCAATCCAACTCTTTTGGATTAAATAGTATGTATATATTAAAGAAATTTGAAATTGGATATTGATATTTAATGTGGATGCACATTGTTTTACATGTTGTATAAATCATGTTTTTCAATTAAATCATCTAAAATGAATATCATCACTTGTCATATATTTTTTAATTAAACCTTTAAATTCTTTAAATATAAAGTCAAAAAATCAAAACATTTGCAGTTGTGTGGAAGAATTTAACCTAACTTTAAATCTATTTCAAAAATTTATCTAGATTATGAACTAGCAATTCTATTTTTCTTTCATTGACTTTTAACTCCAATTTTTTAGGATCCTCTTATTGATCTTTACAACTCTCCATTAAATTTCATTTTTTTTAACAGTATACTCTAGATCATACTACTATTCCATTTCATTTATTGGCCTAATTATTTTCCATGTTCCTTTCTCAAGCTCTATTGTGTTTTTACCTTGTACTTTTCTCCAACTATTTCTCTTAGCTAGATTCTAAAGGAGCAACAATAACTTCTTTCATTATGTATAAAATATTAAATTTAAATGTGTATTATATATAGTAAATTAAAATATTTTTTAATAGAATATCACTTCCAATAATGGACTGAATGGATCTTAATTTTATTAAAATATAGAACCAATGCCTTACATGTTGGAATATTAAGTAAAATGGGTGTACAAGGTATCAAGTCACTTGAATAGGAAGGTGTCATCGTTAACGTGTTTGCCTTTTGAAGTTAAATTTCTTTCAAATTTTCTTTTTTATATTCATGAAAATAAGTCTACCATTCCAAAGGATTGTCTAATAATACTTGTAGGATTTTGTATCTCAACAAACTATTCTACTCCATATTTTTTAATTAAACTATTTTCTAGCCATTTAACTAGGCCCCTTTAAATCTTTGATAAAAAAATATATACGATGTCTCATAAAAAAATTTTATCATTTCTCTCATTTAGAACTAGAGATTCTTGGGATTGTACTTTCTTGACTTCTATTAAATTTTTGCTATAGTAATAAGTTTACAATAATACATTTATTTTTTAACATAATTTCTTATGGCTTGAAAAAATTCAATACATTTATTCTCATTATATTTGGATATGTAATTTTTCTAGCACTAATCAAATAAGGCTAAATAATTCAAATTCAAGGAGGTTATATGAATAATATCACCATTGTTAGCATAGATACTCTATTGCTTATTAGTTTTCGAGAAATTAAAATCTAATTGTTACTAGCTTTGAATATTTATCATGTCATTGGTGAAAACTTAAAGAATTTTTTTGGAGGTCATTCATCTTTGCATTTGAGGATCTAGTATGACTTTATGATGTTGAATAGAAATAATATTATTTTAATGAGGTTCAAATTTGGGAGAAAATGGATTTAGAAAAACTTGATGATTATTGTTAGGAAGGGAAATTTGTTGGAAATACACAAATATTATTTAATAGCATGGTTGTTTATATAAGTAGAACCTTGCATGGATGGAGGTATAATTTATTGAATATTCATTTGAAGTGTCACAAAATATAGTGGAATTGCATGAAAAATATATTTTAGGTATTGGTATATTATCCCTAGGATAAGATTCATTAATATAGTATTATGCATCAATTGATAGTTTATCATGGGAATTTGTTTATAAGGATTTGGTTGATTGATTGAGGATAGCAATTTGAAACCATATTCTGAAGGCATCATTTGTTGATCAACAATTGAACCGTCATTGTACACTTGTCTCATGTGTTACAATAGTAATAGACTACCTCATAAACATAAAGTAGGGTATCAAAGGCTATAAAATACATTTGGCCAACCATGAAATGGGTTGGTTTTCTTATGACAAACAAGCTTGTGGACAACTTATGAAAATAGGCATTGAATGGTCTCATGGGTTTGTTATGATCTCTTTGAGCAATAGGAAACTAATCATACACAAGAAGAATATTTATGAACAATATGAAATGGTTGATAGAAGAGTTTCAAGTTCATCCCAATAAGTTACATATCTCCAATAGATAAGCCAAGATACCATCTTAAAGCTAATTTATTCAAGGTATATGAAAAAATTTCTTTCTATATATTATATTCTAATCAAGAATTTGAGCTCATGTTAAGACATCTATGCAAGCATGTGTGTGCTCCTTAATAATTCAAATTCTATTATATAAAATATTTAAAATAAATTTATCAAGACTATCAATTCTTTTCTAACTATAAACATATTTAATGAACTATTTATTCCTAGCCAACAAGGTGATGATACTACTATAGATTGAATTTGAAATATATTAGGTGAATTAAAAAAACATATTTTGAGGTGCAACTATCATATTAGCAAACTGATCGTCGCCAAAGAGATTAATGAACTGGTCTTAAAGATCAAAATGGATGTCAACAAAGAGATTTCTAGGGTCAAATAGGATAACAATAGCTCTAGGAGAGCCACCGGCTACAAGAAAATCGACATTCGGGAGAGCCGGGGACTAATAGATTTGTCCCTTTTTGTTATTGGAGCTTCTTATAACAAAGCAAAACAACAACAAACTTGCCAGTTTCCACGCGCTCTTTCGTACATTTCACTAATGGAAATTTAGAAATGAAAAGCAATTCTAAACTCTGTAGAATGCATTCGAAGCTCCCTGGAATGGATATTTAAACGTACAGTAGGAACTCTTTTTTTGAAAAAACTATGGTTGAATGATTTACATGGATGGACTGTCATTTTATTTGTTTGAAGTATGTTGATTACAATTATAGGAGACGTGAATATCAGGATATCGACTTCTTACGCTATCTCTATTCGTCGACGACTAAAGAGAAGTAATGTTTAGTCAAAACTGTATAACTCCAAATGAAATAGAGATCCTTGATTATAGGTTATAAGTGCTTATAAGATTAGACAAGTGGAATAAACATTGGTGTCTATCTAATTGAGATACAAAGTCACAAATAAAACGAAAGAAAATAATGAAATGATACATAGAAGTTGATTGGTCTATGCACGCATACCTTCAAATTATAATTACCATACATAGAACATATTTAGTTTTTGATTATATGATAAAATAGTTTTTAAAGGGATCTGAAATACTTTTTACAAAACATTGTCACAAAGATAGACATAAACAACCAATAGCCAACAACTAGCAATAGACCGCCTAAACACAAAATAAAAACTATAATATTTTAAAATATCATTACAATTCCAAATTATAAATACAATCATGTTAGAAAATGTGACAAGAGAAAACCTTTACAATAATGAAGATTTTCCTAGAGATACAAATAGTTTGGAGAACTCTCTTCATAATACCTATAGTGTGTTCTTCTAGAGCTAGGCATGGCATTGTTGAAGCCCTAAAAAATATGCACCCCTTGTAGCCTCTAGCTTCTACTAAAACAACCAATCTCTCTTTTAAAATGAAACCAAAAAATGGTTGTAACATAGGTGTGAAACACTAATCGATGACAATGTAGCAATGTCAAATTTGGAACCAAGAATGAATCATGCCAAAGATGGGAACCTCAAATTGAAAGATGGGTTAGGCATTGATCTTGGTAAAAAACATGGTACCCTTATTCATCCCTAAGATATATAATCACTAAAATAATCTTATTCATATATCAAATAACTAGCATGCCTCACTAGACCCATAAATTTGACCTTATACTCCACAATTATCAATGGTCCTTATTGTAACTAGTAAAATTCATAGAGTTTCCTATATTCCATGGCTAAACTACTAGGTACTATTTCCTAGAAGTGGATTTTTTTAAACCTTTTTCAAGAAATAGTTACATCACATCATATCATTGTACATAATCTTCATACAATTCCACCAAATGGAAGCCTCCTTCTCTAGATAGGATCTAGAAACTTTTGTGTGAGTGTTCATGTTAATCAATACAAAGTACTTACCTATCCCAACCAAGCTTCTGCAATATTTCATCCACCCAAGATATCAAACTTAAAATTGCATGCATCTTCTTAAGCTCTTTAAGTAGTATATATACTCTTCAATTACAATGACATTCCTCAAGAGATATTAAGTATACTATTCCTAACCAATTATATATATGTTTGTGTGTGTGCATGTGTGTGAATATGTGTGTGTGTGTGTGTGTGTGTGTGTGTGTGTGTGTGTGTGTGTGTGTGTGTGTGTGTGTGTGTGTGTGTGTGAATTGTAATATGTTTATAGGATCCTCTTATTGATCTTTAGGATTCTCCATTATTTTATTTTTTTCTTTTTATAACATACTCTAAATGATACTATATATCCATTTCATTTACTAACTTAATCATTTTCCATATTCCTTTTTCGAGCTCTATTGTGATTTTACCTCATACCTTTCTCCAAATATTTCCCTTACCTAGATTCTAAAGGAGCAATAGTAACTTCTTTCATTATGTATAAAATATTAAATGGAATTGTATATTATATATAGTAATTAAAATATTCTTAAAAATAAGATCACTTCCAATAATAGACTCTATGAATCTCACTTTTATTAAAATATATAGAAATAGTGCCTTACATGTTGGAATATTAGGTAAAATGGGTGTGCAAGGTATCAAGTCACTTGAATAGGAGGGTGTCATCGATAGTGCTTCCCTTATAAGATTATCTCTTTCAAATTCTCTTTTCATATTCATAAAAAAATTCTACCATGTCCAAGGATTGCCTAATCATAATTGTAGTATTTTGTAGCTCAACAAACCATTCCACTCTATATTTTTTAATTAAACTATAATATAGCCATTTAACTAGGCCCCTTTATACCTTTGATAAAAAATTTCTATTCTTTGTCAAATTTCTTTTGTATCATTTTCCTCATTTAGAACTAGAGATTCTTGGGATTTTACTTTCTCGACTTCTACTCTTTTTTAGCTATAGGGATAAATTTAGAATTATAAATTTATTTTTCAACAATTCTTATGGCTTGAAAACACTCAATACTTTTATTTTCATTATATTTGGATATGTATTTTTCCTAGTACCAATCGGATAAGACTAAATAATTCAAATTCAAAGAGGTTATATAATTATTATTACATTATTTTTTAACATCAACAAGACTACAATAATGTCACCATTGTTAGCACAAATATTCTATTGCCTATTAGTTTTCAAGAAATTAAAATCTAATTGTCACTAGCTTTGAGGATTTATCATGTCATTGGTGAAAAATTTAACCATTTTTGGAAGGTCATCATCTTTGGATTTGAGGAACTGGTATGACTTGATGATGTTTAATAGAAACAGTATTATTTGTTCAAAGTTGGGAAAAAAATGGATTTAGAACAACATGATGATATTTGTTAGAAAGGGTAATTTGTTGGCAATGAAAAAATATTTTTTAGTAGCATGGTTATTTATATAAGTAGAACCATGCATTTATGGAGGTATAAGCTATTTAATATTCATTTGAAGTGTCACAAAATGTAGTGAAATTGCATGAAAAATATATTTTTAGTATTGGCATATTATGCCTAGGATAGGATTCATTAATATAGTATTATGCATCAATTGATAGTTTATCATGGAAATTTGGTTATAACGACCTAGTTGATTGAGTGAGGATAGAAATTTGAAACCATATTCCTAAGGCATCATTTGTTTATCAAAAATCAATGCCTCATTGTACAATTGTGTCATGTATTACAATAGCAATAGTCTACCTCATAAACATAAAGTGGGGGTATCAAAGAATCTTAAATACATTTGGTCAACCATGAAATGGTTTGGTTTTTTTATGACAAACAATTTTGTGGACAACTTATGAAAATAGGCATTGAATGGTCTCATAGGTTTATTATGATCTATTGGAGAAGTAGGAAACTAATCATACACAAGGAGAATATTTATGGGCAATATGAAATGGTTGATAGAAAAGTTTGCAAGTTGATCTCAATAGTTACAAATCTCCAAAAAGAAAGACAAGATATCATATTTTAAAGCTAATTTAATCAAGATATATGAAAAAAATTCTTTTTGTATACTATATTTTTATCAAGAATTCAAGATCATATTAAGACATCTTTGCAAGCATGTATGTGCTCCCCAATAATTCAAACGCTAATATATTAAAAAAATAGAATAAATTTTTTAAGACTTTATGATGTAGGAGCATCGAGTTAGCTTTGTTTTTTTATATTATTTCAATTTTGATTGGAAGGATTTGGTTCAGGTAGATACAATTTTTTTCACCATATGGAGAGGAAGTTGGACAGTCCAAAAGGGACAATTAGTTGCCTACAACAAGGGAAGGTGAACAATTAAAGACGGGTAGAAACAAACAGTTGGAAGATTAATAGGAAGAGTAAGTTGAATAATTATGGAGGAAAATGGGATGGATAAAAGAATAAGTTATGAATGATAGAAAGGCGTGAAGGCCAATCGGCAGAATAGAGTGAGCAAGCCGATAGGAGATAGGCTGAACTAGGAGGCCAAATAGAAAAAAGTCCAGAAAATGATCAATAAAAGAATTGGGAGAAGACCAATAGAAGATGGAAATGAAATCGATTCTTTACAATATCATAATGGCCAACATTGGATGAGGTGACCACTGATGGAAGGAAAGAAAGAAGGCAACAATTTTTGAGTTGCAAAAGAACATAAGAAGAATAATCAAGTAGAGAAGTGGGTGAAGAAACAAGGGAATGATGTAGGGGAAGAGGACGAATAAAACAAAGGTCATGCAATTAAGGGTGAAGAACTGTGAGTAAGGAAAGAGAGATAAGTAATTGAAGCTTGAGCAAGGAGAGATCGAGAGTAGACAAAAGAAATAGGTAGTAGAATGGTTCAACGGGTTTAAGGCTTGCAGGGCAAAGAATAAATGTTATGTCATTTTAATTATAATAATCTTGACATGTTATAGAAATAAAGTTCTCATTGTGTTTGTCTTAGAATTAGCAATAAAATGACCTTTCTGTTTCTCTATTTATTTATTGGTTTACTTAAAGTTCTTGTCAACCAGAATATGTTGTAATAGAAATATTTATTTGGTGTTAATTTCTTGTCACTATGTTGACAGCAAGTCTAGTGCAAGAGCACCTAAGGTTTAGTCAATTGTCAATTTGGATTTTTGAGTCTTAGGAGTTAGGGTTAGGTCTATTTTGATTCAATAAGGTCTGTTGAGACCATTTGTAATGTTATTTCATGTTTTTGGATATGTTTGTCAAAATCGGAGTCATGATTTTCAATTTTGTAAAGTTGCTCAAAATGTTGTCATTTTTGTATAATCAGGATAAGCTATGGTCGATAAGATGTAATTGGGATAAAAAGTTGTCATTACTATTATCGGGATAGGTTAAACCGATAAGGGTGTTGGTTCCCAAACCAACAGTCCTCAAGTTCTAGAGGAATTGCCACTAACTCATCGACAAACTTGGGGAAGGGTTTTGGCCAACGAACAAGATTCAGTCACAAAATTGAGATCTCCTGCACTTCTAGCTCTACGAGACCAAAGAGGGTGAACCTATGCAATGTCATATAAATTTCAGCTTCAAAACACTCTTGACATTGCATATTACAGCAGATCATCCCAATGAAAGATACTAAGGAAGATGGATAAACTCTTGGCTATGGCTTTAACCTTAGTTTGTAAGCATCTAGGCATTGATTGAGGAGGGGTACACTAATCCTACTCCTAATGCATAAATAAATGTAGAAAGTAAAAGAGATTTTGATTATGATAAGATTCTGAAAAATGAAAGCAACAACCATGACCAGTGCCTTGTATGGGCAGCAAAGTCAACTCCATAATCTGCAGATTTAACATTCAAATAGGTTAACATGCAACCATTGGGCTTGAAATGATAGTGCATTACAGTAACATTCTCCCTTTTGATCTCACCACAACCATACTGAAGAATCTCAGATATACACAACACTATTCCTACACCTTGAAGAAGCAAATTAATCCCTTCCTGGAATAGAATCAATCAACAAGATATACACCTGACTTGTAGGGACAAAACAAAAGATCCTTGATCATTTCATTTCATAAAATATAGCATACATAAGAGAGATAGCTGCAAATAAAACTTCTAAAACTATTTGTATTCAGATTACAAACTATTTGACGCATAAAACTACAAACTGAAAGAAAAACTCCAGTTGTCATGAAAAAACTTGCACCATACACATGGAAGCATTGCTTCCAGATTCCTAAGAGAAATTAAATTTAGAATCCACTTCACACTAAACCCGAATTCCCTTTTATAGACCAAGGGAGAAAAACAAGCCACAGGCCAGGTGAGACACACTTGTCAAAATTTGATTGCGTGGGACAAAATATACAATGAGGTGTCCCTCTTCCTACTCTACACGCAATCCATCTGGAGGCATTCAATGCAAGCAACTATGAAGATAGCCTCTGAGACCTAGGACCATGATCCTGAGGACAACAGTAGAGGGAAGTGTCTCGAGCCAGACAAAATTTGCCTTAATTTCGTCCCCTACTGCACCCTGATCGACTTCTGAATCTGGATTATTACCTTTAGTAATCTATCGGGTCTGTGTCCTCACATATTCTCAGTTGTTGAACCTCTGGCACGTTAAAGGTAGTGAAATCTCACCGATTGATCACCTGATTTCATGGAGTCGCTCAACCATTCCTCTATCCAATCTTCATTAAATGCACCTCCTCCTTGGTGCCATCATTGAAATCCAATCTGATTTGATTGCAAAAATTTACCTATAGTGTGTCGGCACAATCATTTCCATTGGCATCGTCTCTCCCTTCAACAGATGGAATTTGGCCAATCAGCACGTACCACATCCCAAAATGCTCCCCTCTATCCTCTGGTCAACCCTCCACATGGACACTTTGACCTTCAGGTTGTATTCTGCAAATCACATAACACGCATGTTATGCACCCCTGTGATTTCATCATATGGCCCTCAACATCATGGGATAACAGGTTCCACCTTTCTCTTTGTCATTACTTATCCCGTGCTACCTTTGAGACATCACTTTACCCCCGTGGGGTAAGCCCTTTCTTCATTTTTCCTTTATTTCCTTATACCACGACCCTCAAAAACACTCTTATTGCCTCTGTGGGATAAGCCCTTTGTCCTCAGCCTCTGTCATCTTCTTATCCCGCAGCACTTTTTACTACCTCAACTATTCCCACGGGATAAGGTTTTTATGTGTTTGCATTACATTCTTATCCCGCACGGCCAAACTATTCATTGAAGAATGGCATGGGACAAGCTTAAGTGCTCACTTGATTCTTTATTACTCCTTGTCTCGTGCGGCCCCTTTTGGCTACCATGAAGATTATGTGGGATAAGGATATCCTTGTATCATTAGATCCCATCTCATCCCGCGGTACTTTTCTATTGCTTCAAATATACCGTGGGATAAGCCATCCCTTTGTGGATTTCTCTTGCCTTATCCCACATGACCCTTTGGATGGTAACCTTGCCTCGCAGGATAACAAATGGTCTTATCGCCAGCCGATAAGAATGAACCATGGAGACCGGCCCGTCAATGACATGGAACCCATCAGTCGGTGAAGCCTAAGTGAGTTGACTGGTTGGACCTTTCAACTCAAAAATAAAATATTTTGGAGCCCAAAAAGACTCCCTCCTGCACTTCAAAATACTTAGCCAGCCCAAATACTCAAGGCGGTCAATAACATGATGAGATGCTGATGTTAGGCATGCAATCAATAACATATCATGTTATCAACACATCATATAATCCTCATGTTATACAACACATTGTTGCCTGCCACAGTATGATAACCTACTTGTTACCTTGCAAAAAGGCGATTTTGAATGCAACAAACAAAATTTATAACCTCGGGTCCTCAAATTTATGCAAAATTTAGAGGTCCCAACAAAAGGGTATTATTGTGGTTATCGAGATAGTTTATACTATCAGTTTTGTAAAATTTTATTCAGACAACTTCGCATAGTTATTCCGATAAGGTATCAATATTAGAATCGAGATAGTTAACCCGATAAGCATCATGGTGGTGGAAATTTGTCATCGGAATAGCTAATCTGATAAGGTTGTCATTTGGATAATTTACACTATTGGGATTGCAAAATATTGTCTAGCTGTCTTCAATGGGTTATTCTGATAGGAATCCACATGTCTCGATCGGTATAGCTATACCGAAATCAGTGACATCGGGTAGGTTTCTTCTATTGGGATGACTTAAAATTGTTGTTCTGCATTCATGTCTTATTCTGATGAGAGATTAAAGGTCATGATCAGAGTTGTTATTCTGATATCAATACCTAGTGTTGGTCTATCATCTCGGTATTTATATTTCGACACATGTGTCCGACAGTAGCTCATCAGTTTTTGAATTTGAACAACCATGCAATCCAACAGTCACAGTGGGAAGATTCAAATTTTGTATAAATTATATGAGAAACGGATGGAGAATAGAGGCAGAGGGGGAAAACTAGAATAATTTTGTAACTTTTTTTTTTCAAATTTGAAGACGTTGGCACCAATTTTGCAAGCTTGTTTCCACTCTGTTTCTATAGTTTGACCTTTTTATTGTATTTTCATATTATTGTATGAAATCAAATATGCACTATGTTACCTTTTGTTGTCGATGATTGGAATTTTGCATATCTAATAGAAATCTGACTGTTTCTCCCTAACTCAGTTGTCATAACACCTTGAAACATGGTGTGAGGGCCCAAGTGGGGTGAGTGGACAAAATTCCATAGTTAGCATATAGGCTTATGTTTTGTTGCAATTTGACATTTTATGTTGTGACGGGTAGTCTTTGAAAGGTTTTTATGTGTTTTGAATGTTGTGAGTCTATTGAAAGGAGTTTTTGTATTGCACCAAATTCTATGTGAGAGTGTATGTGCTAAAAGTTTGGTTTTAGGTAGTACATAAGTGTGTGGGTGTGAGCCAACATGTGATATCAGTGTTGGTGTGTGAGGTTTTTAGCATCAAGTGGTATCAGAGCCCAAAAGATTTGGGTAGGGGAAGTTAGTTTTATTCTTGTTTAAAGATATGTGTGTTGCAAATTAATAGGTTAAAGAGAAGAATTTGGTTACCAAAATACTAGGCAAAGAAAAAGAAAAGAGGAGCCCTAGGTGAGATATCAAGAATTCAAGAAGAGAGAAGATAGAAAGTGCAGCAGAACATTCGAAAAGGAAGTTCTAAGAAGAAAGACAAAATAATAACAAATAAGAGCAAACAAGATGCAAAGTTTGATAGAGAAATGGTAGAGTTGAGAGGAAATTTAGAGAGGTGTAAAATTATGATGAAGCAGTGGCTTGAGGAAAGAAGACAAGAATATGTTTGGTGTTAGCCAATGAATAAGAAGTTGAAATGGCCTGAAAAAGAAGATTGTGAAGAAAAGAAGAAGGCAAAGGATAGATGCCATAAGAGTAGAAGATAAAATTATGAGGAAACCCTAAAAGGGTTCAAATAGCAAAAAGTTGCCAAGTGAGGAACATGTAATAGAGGAGATGAAGGAATTTCTCATTGTGGAGGACATGAAGAAAATTAATGAAGAATGGAGAGTATAAGTGCAGAAAGAAGCACTCAAAAGAGGAAGCAATAAAGAGAGGAAGGTGTCACAAAGGAAGCACTCATGGGGACATGTTGGTCTCTATTTTTAATTGCTAATGTTATGTTTAAGTATGTTTTTGTAGGTATACAAAACCTAATAAGGATGGTTGAGAACAAGACCTTGGAGTTGATAAGAGAAAGGGAAAGTAGGACCATAGACAACAATGAAGATGAGAAAGAGAGGAGGCTAGTTGTAGTTGTATATCAAGAAGAGTTTACAGCACAGTCATATTGTAAAGATTCTAAAAATAAATATGAGGATGATGAAGCTTTTTGATATGGTAATGAAGATAAGGAAGAAACCCTAGAGTTTCATGATGCCTTGGAATATTTTGTAGATATAGGATAGGATGTCTATGAGGAGGAAGAGTTGGGAGACAAAGAAGCCAATGATGGAAGTAAATCGGGACAGCAGGTAAAAGGATGTCACAAAGTTGATCTTGGTTATGTAAGTGGAAATGAAAATGTTAGTTTTGATCATATAAGTAGAAGTAAGAATGTGGATAAGAAAGTTGGTAAGGAGAGATGGAAATTGTTGAATCGTGGGTATATAGTTACAAGTTGGCAGAATAAATCAGTTGTTAAGGGACAAGAGAGAAATTATAAAGAAGGGGGTATTCATGATGGAGTTTCAAGCAACAATCAAGTGAAAAATATGAGAGATATGAAAGGGTTAAAGTGGAAACAAGAATACAAGGTAAGTATTTAATAGTGGCATACTAGAGAAGGTGTTTGTAGGCAGAAAAAATACTATTCATAAAGGAGAAAGAGTGCAGCAATAAATAGACATCCGCACAAGGCTAAAGAAAATAGGGTTTGGTTGGTTAGGTGCAAAACAGCAATAGATGAAAGTGGTATTGTTGGACATGGTCAAGAGGGAACACTTCAAGAGAATGGAAGATGTGAAGAGATGAATGAGTGTGTGGGTGAAGAAGAGAAATAATTTGTAGAAGGAACATGTCTTATGGAGGGAATGAAAGAAACAAATGAAGATGAAAAGATAAGGGTATTAGTGGCTGAAAATGAGGAAGCAAAGGATGAGATTGCAGCAATTACAAAGGTTGAAAAACTTACAAGGACTTGTGGAGGTCTTATGGTTGGAAAATATCTTAGAGAGAATGGAAATGGCAATACAAACTTGATAGAGAAGATTGCAACAAAGGTAGAGGTTGTTGAAAGTGTTTAAGACAAAGAGGTAATATTTTATTTTTCGCCAAAGGCATTACTTATATGAAGTGGACTGGCTAACTTTGGACATCCACGGCTCACAGTGTTCTATAGGAGTTACAAGACAATTGAAGCCATCTGGACGTAGGATTTTCTTTGTTTTTCATTCGTTGATTTCTCGTCTTCTATCATAGGGAACTGGTTCAGGATTTTCACTATTTTTTGTTCGTTGATTTCTCATTTTCTTCCACAGGGAACTGGATAGCCATTGAATAACAAATTCATGCACATCCAAACCTTCGACCTGCAATCAAAAACTTTAAAATTGGTCAAAATGTCCATTAGTCTAGTCGTTCATCGTTGTAATCCTCTTTTCTCACCACTCTCTTTAATTGGGCTCTTCTGTTTACATTTTGAGCTCTTCTGTTTACACTTCAATATTATAATTAACCAAAAAATGGTAACAATCCATGAAATTGTGTGATGCTTTATAAATAGAAGAATGAAATTGTCGAATGTGGAATGAAGGGGTATCATAGAGGATTACGCATGTGCAATTTATTTGCAAGTATCATGGAATGGCAAACAACAAGGCCTCGTGTATGCTTCTATTGGCCCTATTTCCATCCATCATCTAGTCCATTCATGAAATTTGATGATTGTAGGATATGCACAAATTGTCTTTGTTGAGAAGTCTTTAGAAACATTCAAGCAATTGCAATTGGCAGGTGTGAAGCCAGTCTTCGCAACCTTCATCAACATTCTCCCTGTCTATGCTAAAGAGATTTGAAACAGAGTATGGACATACATCATAGGATAAAGGATAGCGAATTTATTTTTGTATTTGCAACTTCCCTGGCAGACATGTACGCAAAACGTGGAAGTATATACAAGGCACGTCAATTGTTTAACAAAATGTCTAAAAAAGAGAAGTCACCTTAGGGGATGCCACGATTGTAGGATTTTCACAAAATGGATGTATTATAAAGGGTTTAGAAACTTTCAAATTGGCAGATGTAAAGGCCAACTCTGCAACATTTGTCATTATCTTCCCAACCTGTGCAAAATGAGAGCTTTCGATCGGGGTACAGATAAAATCAGATTTAGTCATTTTCATGAGAATATACAGGCTATTTCCCACGCCATATTACCTTTCTAGTTCTCTAAATTACTTGCCTTTTCATACAGCCAAAAAATGAAAGTAGACTAGCTTACAACTTGATTGGATATATTTCTATAGCATTAGGTTTTCTAGGATTACTTTATCTGTCAATTTTCTAATCTAAACCAAGAGAATTCAGATTTATTTCCAATTTCAAAATCAACTAAATTAGTATGAACATAGAAAATGCAAACTGGAAACTGAAAAAGGGAAGAGAACAATGGTCATCTCAAACGCTTCTTTAGAACTAGATTGGACCATTAAGCAACATGTCTAATAAAAGAAACTACTTTTGGTTAGTGTCATACTAAATTTACACAATTATTCTCTAAGCTCTCTAAGACTATTTTTCAAATCCAAAGTTTTAGATTTGAAGCATCCTACATCTACATAGCAAAAGAGAAAAAATAGGAAAGAAGAAGAGGACAAGACATGGAGTGTTGGGTTTTTCATGGTGGAACATAAAACTCCACACAAAGATCCAAAAGGGTACCTTGAGCTCTATCAATTAATATTCATCAATGCCTTTCATATATATCTTTTTTCTTAGTTGTTAATGTGTTCATAGTTTTAATATCTTGTCTTGATGTATGTCCTTCGTTAATACCCTAGTTTTTAGGTTTCTTCCATGAAATCATTTTCCAATCATTGACTTAAATTAGAGCAAAATAAAGTGTGTTTTATAGCGGACTTATGCAGCAAGAATATATGGGAGTAGTCATGTTGCATTTGCATTCATATGGTGTGAAAGCTTTCATATTAATTAGTGGCATTAGTGTAGCAACTTGCAACATGGTATGAAGATTCAAAATGGATTTTTCAAAGATGATATCTAGCATGAATGACATCTACCAATCCACTTCCACTTACCAATGGTTTTTTGAAAGTTTGTGAAAGATGAATTCAAGCAATTTTTGGAGTTTAGTTAGTAAAAATTTATAGCTCCATTTCATGACACTGATGTGTTGCCAATCTCCAAGTGAAAGAAGATCGTATCTATTTGCAAGTATAAAATTTCTTATACCTTCATGGCTCATCAACTAATGTCAATGACATTTTTCGTATAATTTACATTACTTGTCAACTATGAGTATTATAAGAACAATGTTATGGGTAAGGGAGCAATTATTTCAGGTGTTAAGTTTGTAGTTAGACTTGTGTTCATCTAACATGCAATTTCATTATTCAGTCAAGCACGTCTATATTAGTAATTGATTTGGAATCTAAAACTTTTCTCAATAAACCAACAATTATGGCAGTATTTTTTTCGTGTCTATAATTGTGGGTATTCCATCATCTAATGATGATGAAATATCATTGACATAGAGCTAAATTCCTTTTTAGACATCTATCAATCCTCTCTCATCCGCAGCATATCCTACATTCATTGCATTCCATGGGATGACATCTCCTTGATTCAATATGCCAAATACTTAAAGTGCAAATAGTTTCACAATTTACATACATATCCAACAAGGTAGTTAGTTAAAATGCAAATAGTTCCACAATTTACATACATATCCAACAAGGTAGTTGCATCTATAACATCTAACAAAAATCTTCCTTGCATTATGCTTTGATAAATGCCAAACCCTAATCTAAATCTCATGTCTTCACACAAGCATGCAGAAAGCAAAAAAATGTTGTAGAGATTGAATTTGTATGTGCCAAGAACATTCGCTTGAAATATTTTATGAACTTTTAAACAAATCAATTTTGTGCATATTTTTCATTCATAGAAGACCATGAGACCAGCCATGTCTTTGGGTTTATTCTATCAAATTATTTGCATATGTTGTTTATGCACCCACGATTTTCTTTGCATTCATAGCAAGCCATGAGACCAACCATGTCTTTGGGTTGATTCTATCAAATTATTTGCATATGTTGTTTATGCAACCACGATTTTCTTACACATCTATGAGGGTAATTTTAATCACAACATATCATGAAATCTTTCTAGCCTTTCATGTTTTAATAGATTTTCATATTATTTTTGAAAGATCCTTTTTTGCAACAAAATAGTTGATCAAAAGTTTCTCTCTTTTCTATATTTATTTCTATTTATACTTATTTGATCTCTCTCTCTCTCTCTCTCTCTCTCTCTCTCTCCTTTATCACACACACTCCCTTTACTTTTCTCTATTTATCTTCTTGTTTCCTCTATCACCCTTTCACTCTTTTTCTCTCCTATTTTTCGCTCTCTCGCTTGTTATATTCCCCTCTATCTACTTTCATGGTCATTTCTTTCCTAAAAGTTGTTTCATATCTTGATATACAATTTTTTTCAAATACATATCTACGTAATACACTTGCCACTACAATTTAAATTTCATTTCAATCAAAGAATGTCAAATGGATGAAAACCTATAACTTCAATGTTAGATTGATAGTTATAAGCAATGTGGAGATCATTTCATTTGCTTTGTTGTCCCTTGTAATGTGTGAGACCCCACATTGGGATGTGAGGATAAAGAAAAGGAGAATATACCCTCTCAAAAAAAATCCCACATCCACCACAAGGAAAAATCTTATAGCTTTTCTTTTTAAATTGTTAGGACATTGACAATAATTTTGAATGGATTCTCCATGCAACAACATCTATAGAGGACAATAAAAAAAATGGTAGAGAGGAAATAAGTGAAGGTAATTCCATTTGAGGAGCATACAAAATGGAATGTTAGGTTACCCATGGGGTAGATATAATTCCCAACACACATTTAGAAGACCATCTTTGGCTCTCTACCAATCTATAGAGGACAATAAAAAAAAATGGTAGAGAGGAAATAAGTGAAGGTAATTCCATTTGACGAGCATACAACATGGAGTGTTAGGTTACCCATGGGGTAGATATAATTCCCAACACACATTCAGAAGGCCATCTTTGACTCTCTACCAATTAACAAGATTTCAATTTCTCTAAGTGAACATAAATTTCATCAACTTTGTACAATGTAAACAAATTGAGCCATTGTATACAATCACCATTTTCTACTTTTTAGATTGTAATTTTTTTTCCCTTACTATGTTGAGGACAATGCATATCTTGTAATTATTACATACCATGGGAAAACATGTGCTTGAGGAATTATTTCTAATTGCTTTCTTAACAATTTTGAAGAAACCTCAATTAACATTATATTGTGCTTTGTTTTAAATATTATACTTTGCCCATATAATTTTGAACTTATCAAAAGGTTCTTCAGCGTACCCATTGCACACCAAGGTGCAATTGCTAGTTTAAACAATGATGATGTTTTTGAATCTTTGGATGAAGTTGTTGAAGGGAAGAGTTTCAAGGACGAAGATGTAAAGGATGCAGAAATAAGTAGTGATAATGACAAGTATGAGCATGAGGAGGAGTTATGGAGGCTTATAGATGAGAAATAAAAGAGGAGGAGAAGATACAAGGAAAAGAAGGAGAATAAACAAAGGTAGATTGGCCAACTCAAAATGTATAAATACAAGTATGAAGTGGAGCCAAGGAATGGAGGGGATAAGAGTAATGAAAGGAAAAGGAGGACATTAGAAGCAAGATGTGACAAAGGCATGGCAAATGACAAGTAGAAAGAAGGTACAACAGAACATGGAGAAGTTCAAATAGAAGCAACAATGATTAAAGAAGATGAAGGAAATCAAATACAAGTTGAAGAAGTTGCAGAGATGGAATTTGAAAGAAGTGCAACAAATGAAAATAATGATGTGGATCTGTGGACACAATTTGCAGCAATAGAGAAAGAGTGGATGGAAAAGATGGAAGATATGAAGACAAATAGGTCAGTGCAAGATGTAGAAGAAAGGATTGCAAGCTATGACAAAGGGGTTGTTGCAAAGCTACAGGTAAAGGTAAATCCCTTGGATCTTTATGAGGAAAATGTTTTGTATTATGTTGATGTGTTGAATAGTGTGAAGTCTAGAAAGACATGTGGAGTGGGGTATACCAATTTCTATACGGATATTGTAAGATATTATGTATGGTGTAATCCAAGATGAGTTGCCATGGAAGGATGTTTTTGATGAAATTGATAGACAAGTGGACAAGTTTGTAGACATGGGAACTTAAATTTCCATCGAAACATTTCTACTGATTTGTATGTAGCTGAGTGGACAAGTAGATTTTGGAGAAGCATTGTATATGATGGGACTAAATCTAGGACGAAAGAAAAAGAATTGGCACAACAATGTCAAAGGAATTTGATGATTGTTCCTAAGTGATGTTGGAAAAAGAGGAAGAAAATAATAAAGGGAAAAATTGTTGATTATAACTCCCATGTGTAGGAGCATATACTTTCTTTTTTCTCCTGGGAAGTCTGATGTAGGAGCATCAAGTTAACTTAGTTTTTTTTTATGTTATTTCAATTTTGATTGGAAGGATTTGGTTTGGGCAGATACAGTTTATGTCACCACATGGATAGGAAGTTGGACAATTTGAAAGGGATGACTAGTTGCCTACAACAAGGGAAGGTGAATAGTTGAAGACAATTAGAAATGAATGGTTGGAAGCTTAACAGTCAGAGTAAGTCGAACAGTTATGGAGGTAAACGAGATGGATAAAAGAATTAGTTGTGAATGAGGGTGAAGGTCAATCAATAGAATAAAGTAAGAAGGCCGATAAGAGATAGGTTGAACTAGGAGGCCAAATAGAAGAAAGGTTGTAAAAGGATCAGAAAAAGAACTGGGAGAAGACCGATAGAAGATGGAAAGGAAATCAATTCCTGAGGGGATCATGATGGTCAACATTGGAAGAGGTGGCCATTGACACAAGGAAAGAAAGAAGGCGGCTAGGTCTGAGCCGCAAAAGAATGTAAGAAGAAAGATCGTGTAACGAAGTGAGCAGAAAAACAAGGGAACGACATACAGGAAGAGGGTGGCCAAAACAAGGTCGTGCAATTAAGAATGAAGAAGTGTGAGTAAGGAAAGAGAGTTAAGTGGTTGAAGTCTAACCAAGGAGAGATTGAGAGTAGACAAAAGCGACAAGTAGTAGAATGGTTGAACAAGTTTAAGGCCTATAGGGTGAAGAATAAATATATCATTTTGATTATAATCAGGTTTGTCCGTTTTTGTTATTTGAGCTTCTTATAACAAAAATCGCAATCAGGTTTGGTCAAGATAGGATAAACAAAGCAAAACAACAACACACTTTCCAGTTTCCACGCGGAAATGAAAAGCAATTCTAAACTCTCTAGAATGCTTCCTAAAATGAAAAGCAATTCTAAACTCTCTAGAGTGCTTCCTGAAATGAATATTTAAATGTACGGACGAAACTCTTTTTTGTTAAAAAACTATGGTTGAATGATTTGCATGGATGGCCTGCCATTTTATTTGTTTGAATTATGTTGATCATAATTATAGGAGGCGTGAATATCAGGATATCGAATTCTTACGCAATCTCTGTTCGTCGAAAAACAAAGAGAATTAATTTTTAGTCAAAATTATACAAAATACTCTAAATGATATTAATAAATATGCTTAATTTAGTAAAAGAGTGCATGTTTGTCGTGGGCTTTCTCAACCCAAGTAAATGCCTCTTGCAATATTACAATCGTTGTGAAAATTCAACATTGAATTCTATTGTCATCCTCTCCAAACCGTTGATAACTGGCTACCTCACCTGTATATAGTTCATAATATTGTTCATGTATACAAGAACAATAAAATGCCTGAATACTATACAATGTAAACCCAAATGAAATAGATTCAAATTAATAGCTCAATTTGAAGATAGATCCTTGATTATAGGTTACAAGTGGAACAAGGTCTTCTATAAACCATCGGTTTATGATTTGTTTGTTTTAATGATGTGAGACTAGTCAAGTGGACCAAACATTGGTGTCTATCTAATTGGCATACATGTGGAAGGGAGATCTCTAGAACACTAGAGGCCATATTATTTATTGATATTAGATATTCTTTCCTTCTCTAGTTGCGACGAGTAGCATTGGTGATTTTTTCTAGCTTGATATCTCTTAAGAGGAACAGGTGTAGATTCCATTAAAAAAAAAAATTAGCTAATTCTTTATCCATGTTAATTCTTAATTTCCACCTCCTTGTATCCCCTCACAAGTTATCTTGTGCAATCCAACACAAATATTGAGCCCACCCACCTCTCCTCCTATTAGTTATGATCTAAAGAAGTTTGAGATGAAAAACCTTGGTTGAGAACATTTCAATGGAATAATATATTTTAATGGATAACTTGTTAATCTAGTTTCTCATTAAGCTTTTTATGTATTTTGTATTTGAATATTTTCACCTTGTGGTGCAAGATCAAGTGTCGATTGTGAACAATGAATGTGTGGGCTCAAATGTGTATCTCAATGCTCTTAGATTTGATTCATTTGAGAGTTTCTCTTATTCCTTGTAGGAAGTGGAAAAGAATAAAATCAATGGACCTTCTATAGAAAGTTCTATGCTGCATGAAAATGAATCAAAACCATCCATTCTACATAAACTTCAAGCACATTGATGAATTCTTGGATATAAGAAAGATGGATGAATACATGGAGATAGATGAATATTAAGATTTATTGGCTTCTTTGAAAGGGTTCTTATGGTGAGAATTTTTGGATGGTTTTGAGGATGGTGGCATAACCAACATGTTTAAATATTTCTTATATTTATTTAGGAATAGTTGCACGCAAGTTCAATTCAAGGAGATATCCCCATCTTTAAAAGGGAGAGCTAAAAGATAATAAGGTGATCACAACTAGGAATGAGCCCATGAATTAAAATGTGATATACTTGTATTTTATTTATGCACAAGATCCATTAAACTCTAAATCCATTTCCTAGATGAAAGAATGTTTTATTTATCCCCAAAATAATATAGTTGATAAGTAACATAAATTGGGTACCTATTACCATGGAGAACCCGTGTGCACTCATTATATGGTTTGCCTAGATTTGATTCCCACATAAATATTACTTTTATTGAGAAATTAAATATATGAGAAATGTTTGGCTAAGTGCACAAAGATGGTGGTCAAAAAAGGGGGTATAAGTGGACACTTTTTTTTCTAAAATCGGGTGACCCTGAACTTGGAGACAAAATTTGAAAGTCATCCACAATTCTAGGAGGCAATTGCTCTCACTTAAATTATATATATGTTCAACTATTGTAAGCTAACAAATGATGCAGTATTTCCTAGTTGTAACGAGCCTTAGAAAGGCATTTGTGCTAACCATTATTATCATAATCCTCTGAGAAAGGTGTTGTCCCTTGTGTAGTGGGATATTTCTCCTTTTCATGTGGTGTATGATGTAGTAACAAAGTGATAAAGAAACAAGATTTTTTCCTATACAGAAACCTTGGGAAAACTTTTCTTGTGCTAGTGTATAAAACCTTCTCATTATTCTCAATTACATAGGCATAATGTGAAAAATCTACCTTTGATGGACACAACATTCTAATTCCTTTCTATTTATTATGGAGATTGATTTATTATGTAGGTCGATTTATTAAAAAGGATGGTAATAATTATTTTGCATCTGCAAGGCACTGCTTTCAAAAGTAGGTGTCTATGTGTTCTTGGAGATAGAGGCTTAGAAAAGCATGTCATTGATTTTTTTCCTTTTTC